>NC_048582.1:64639478-64806978 GCF_013265735.2 Oncorhynchus mykiss
TCTGTCTGTGGTTCTCTGAACAGCCTGTACTGACTCTGTCTGTGTTTCTCTGAACAGCCTGTTCTGCCTCTCTGTGGTTCTCTGAACAGCCTGTACTGACTCTGTCTGTATTTCTCTGAACAGCCTGTTCTGCCTCTCTGTTGTTCTCTGAACAGCCTGTTCTGACTCTGTGGCATCTGGAATAAAATGGTTGATTTATGATCTGCAGCTTTTTGAGAGGAGGAGGAAAAGCCAGAAGGCAGGGATAGACAGAGAGAGAGGAAGGGGGGAGACAGAGAGAGAGTAAGGGGGAGACAGAGAGAGAGGAAGGGGGAGACAGAGAGAGAGAAAGGGGGAGACAGAGAGAGGGGAAAGGGGAGACAGAGAGAGGGGAAGGGGGAGACAGAGAGAGAGGAAGGGGGAGACAGAGAGAGGAAGGGGGAGACAGAGAGAGAGGAAGGGGGAGACAGAGAGAGAGGAAGGGGGAAGACAGAGAGAGAGGGAAAGGGGGAGACATAGAGAGAGGAAGGGGGGAGACATAGAGAGAGGAAGGGGGGATACAGAGAGAGAGGAAGGGGGAGAGAGAGAGAGGAAGGGGGAGAGAGAGAGGAAGGGGGGATACAGAGAGAGAGGAAGGGGGAGACAGAGAGAGAGGAAGGGGGAGACAGAGAGAGGAAGGGGGAGACATAGAGAGGGGAAGGGGGAGAGAGAGGGGAAGAGGGGGACAGAGAGAGAGGAAGGAGGGGCCAGAGAGAGAGGAAGGGGGGAGACAGAGAGAGAGGAAGGGGGAGACAGAGAGAGAGGAAGTGGGGAGGCAGAGAGAGGGGAAGGGGGAGACAGAGAGAGAGGAAGGGGGAGACAGAGAGAGAGGAAGGGGGAGGCAGAGAGAGGGGAAGGGGGGAGACAGAGAGAGAGGAAGGGGGAGACAGAGAGAGAGGAAGGGCGAGACAGAGAGAGAGGAAGGGGGAGAGATTGTCTCTCTGCTCTCCTCTCCAACAATTACTTCTCTTCATATGATCTACTATAGAGAAAAAGTCAGTGGTTTGACATTCTTGCTTGGTCTCATGATTGTTTTGAATGTGATTTAATTTATACATGTACAAATCTTCTGTAATGCAAAAAAAAAAATGGCACTTCCCACAAAACCTCATTCGGGTGAAACAGTATATTTTATCATGAACAAGGTTCCCCATGGTTAAAAACCTGGAGGAAGTCTAAGGGCTTCGTGGGCTGATATGTATTCTACAGAGCAAAGACCAATCCTGGGTATGTTGTTTTACCCTCTGATGGAAAAGGCTGATCCTACTAGGCTTACGAACTGTGATAAACAAACAGCTACAGTGTGTCAATCTTGAGGTGGGAAGAATCTGAGACAACTCTGGGAAATACAATCTTTAACCTCACTTACAGAGGCAAACACAAAGCAAAATCCTTGTTTGAGAGTGAAAACACCAGAAATCAATGAGAAAATCAATGAGACTAACAATAGCAGCTTGGAGCAGAAACTGTGAGAAGCCCGCTTTTTCACATTCTTGCCGCCTTTTTGAGTGAGTTGAGACCTAAACAAGTCGACCCTAACAATGAGCTCCACATCCATGGCACCCAGGGCAGCAGAAGAGGTGAACATCTGAAGAATGGATGCTGTTTCATCGTACTCAGTGTATGATAGCAGGCCTGAGATGTCCATTCTGCAAATAAGGAGGGCTTAAGTTGATACGGTACTCTCTCTGTGTCTCCGGGACAGGGGGAGAGAGGAAGAGAGAGTCTTGCTAAATATTGCAATGGAAATTAAACAAATTCTGGGGACAGTTCCACTACCCTAAAAATGCACATTTTGCCTGTGGACTCACATGAAAGTGTTAAAGCAAATTATGTAAGGGAAAACAAGGAACAAGTTCACATTCTGCAATGTGATGTCACCCCCTACCGACAAACTCCTGCGTAGCATGTGAGTTGTAGCGACATCCAAGCCAGTGATAGAAAGGGGAACATCAAGAAACATTTCTATTTTAGTAGACACTCTCATCCAGAGCGACTAGGGTTAAGTTCCTTGCCCAGGTGCACATCGACAGATCCTTCAACTGGTCGGCTCTGGGATTCCGAAACAGAGACCTTTCGGTTACTGGCAAAACACCCTTTACTGCTAGATTACCTTTATTAGTGTGGTTACGAAGTGGTTTTTCAGAGGAGCGATGGAGGATATGGGGAGGAGATTGGAGATTCAACAGCTGGAATGTTGTGGTGGTGTGTTTGATGTGACCACAGGGTTGCATATACACCCTATCCCATTAAGCAATGACGTAAAGAAAGAGATTGGTGAAGTCAACTTAGCCCGGTTCATTGGAAATGGTAGACTGCTATTATCCTGTGGTAGCCATGCTCAGCTAGGGAAGATTCTTCAAATGGACACTCTCAATAGGAAGAAGATCAAAAACCATGTCCCTGGAGCTTACGCTATATTGAGTAGAGTCATTTATTTGGTCCCACTATCTCCATAGATGATATTAAAGAAAATGTGAAGGAACTGGTGCTTCTACTAGTCCTGACATGGTCTCAAGGCCTTTTCAGAAAGCTTGCTCCCATAAATGTGCTGTGTCAAAGGACATTTTGGTAGTAAATTCACGAATCGGATTGTGGAAAGCAGAAATGTCCAGTTGAAGATTTTTGTGGATATGGCAACAGAGTTATTAGGGGTAACAAGTTACTGTCTACATCTTTCTTTTTATGATGAATAATCGCAAGGATGGATTGTCTCAGTATGATAGAGATAGTTTGAAGAGGTGGGGTTTTGGGGAGGGTTTGTTAGAAGTTAGTAAGGATTTTATTTTATAAGTAGTACATAATTAGCCAAACCATGATTGATCGCATACTCCGGCACGTTAGGTGGCGGCATGCACCATAATAGCGGACCGCCATTATACTACAGAAGAAGACGACTCTCGTCCTCCGGCGGATACTTAAAAATGTAACACCAAAATATGCAGACTGCTGCAAAATCAACTGCTGATTAGGGTCAGTCTGTTACATTTTCAGGGAAGACATGCATAAAGAACACGTTTCATCAAAGTATGTGAACATCACTCCATCCAGGGATGAATGCGTGTACACAAGCTGTTACTGGTAATTGTCCGCAATGCATGCTCAGGATGAAGCTATGTGGCTAGCTCAATACATAATGGTAGCGGAATAAACTCCACTCCATGGTGAAGGACTCTTGGTGAAGTTTATATGAATTTAATTCACCATGGAGTGAAGTAGTCCGCTAATATAATGGGACCATGAATTACATTTTAAAATCTTGCTTTTTCAGTGAGGAAAATGTCTGGAAACTATGTGAACACATCAAGACTCAAACGCAAATACATTTGGACGAAGTGTATGCAGTATTTATATCAAATGAAAGAAAAATGGTAAGTTGTAGGTCGTTAAAATGTCATTGTTAACCCTTTACTCTGTTATAATAATTGATGAATTTCCATTCCTCTCAGATCCCTATATGGAAACAGAGGTCCAGTCGTGGAGATGAACCTGTTGTTTGGGTAGGCACTGTCCCTTGGCTTTCATTTTCAGACAGGATGGAGGAAACCAGAACGAGGAAATATGAAGCCACACCCTTGTCTTTAACATTACAGGAAAAATATTGTAGCCTGCACTGTAAACTATTACAACAGTCACAATATAACATCATTCTGTTTGTAGGATTATCACGTTGTCCTACTTCATCAGAATCAGCAGGGACAGAGTTTTATTTATGACCTGGATACAGTCCTGCCTTTCTCCTGTCCTTCCCATGTTTACACTACAGAAGCCTTCCATACAGATCATGGCCTGAAACCAGCTTTCTGGAGGTAAGCAAGTATGTGTGTCATGGTAACCGGTTCTCTTTAATGATAAACACTTTTGAACGCTCGTCTATTCAACTCTTTCCAGGAAGTTGCGAGTTATTCCTGCAGATGCCTACCTGAAGAACTTTGCCTCGGACCGGTCACATATGAAAAATGCCGATGGGACATGGCGCATGCCTCCACCGCTGTATCCTTGTATTGAAACAACAGGTACATCTCGGTCCTATTACACATTTCTTCTTGTGAAACTCTATTTGAATGGAAATCATTTGTCTAACGGAATAATGTTTTTTTTTTTTCGTTCTAGACTCTAAAATGAACCTGGATGACTTCATCAGTATGGACTCCAAAGTGGGATGTGGACATGTATATAGTCTCTCTGAATTTGTCAAACACTTTGCAGAAAAATGATGATTGCTGCTTTGACATTAATATACTTCATACAGATTGGTGGTTACCTGCTGGATATCTTCTGCCTTTCTCAGCTCAAGACTACTACAGGGTCACAATCCAGGAAATAACCATTCTCAATGCTAGGTTCCTTATCCTGGTGGCAGAAGGAAGCCATAGGAATTGCCAGGAATACAGATGCCACAAAAACTAAATTATAATACATTGTATTAAGTTAACTGTACAGGGATGAGTTGTAAAATTTATCTTAATGTCATTTAAGGCAATTAATGCATTTGTCTTTGTGGAAATGTAACTTGTGCTTATCGCACAAAATAAAACAAGATGTAAATAAAAACATGGGAGCTTTAGTTTCTGGCATTTATTGATAGGTACTGAACTTGTCAGAGGGGAAGGAAGAACTGGGAATACAAAGAAAATAAATGCTGTTATGTTGAAAATACAGTAGAGTCTAAATTATTTCAGTAATAACCAAATACGAACAAATCACACCAACGAGAGTCACTTTTTTAAGCAATGGCCGCCAAGTAGTCTTTCACTTCTGCGGGTGAGAGTCGCCTGAAGCCGGCTTCATTGCAGATCCCCACTTCAATATTGTCTTCGGTCATCTGACCCTCAAAGCTTTCCTGTGAATAAAATATAGCATTCAGGATTCTGCTAATAACTGAAAGATCACAAGACAGTCCCGTGGTCTCTTAAGACATATGTGATGACAGGAGAGCATAGAAAGGGGAAGAGATGAGAACCTTTCCACATAGGAGGATACGTTTACAACGGCGTCACTCACCTTCAATGTCAAGATAGCTGTGTGGATGGCATCTTCCAGCTCCAGGTCCTCGTTGTATCTGAGTGAGGAGACACACATTACCCCCACATTTATTAAAGGGTTATTAGAGGTGTCACTACAGACCCTGGTTCAATGCCGGGCCGTATCACAACCTGCCGTGATCGAGAGTCCCATATGGCGGCACACAATTGGCCTAGCGTTGTCGGGGTTATGGGAGGGTTTGGCCAAGGTCGGCCGTCATTGTACGGTGTAGGGGGGGGTAAATTGAAATACCTTTTCTCAAGGAATGTTTTCCCATTGACGTAGTTCTTCCCCATAGCAGTTGCCTTCCAGGCAAAATATGCTCCCTGGGTAGAGAAATACAGACATGATTATCAATGTATCACAACAGACAAATATGCTCAGATAGCAAATGGTGGTACCCAGCCCTTACAGACGGATCGGACTGGAAAAGGTATGGTCGGTCCTCATCCCAACCTGCGATCAGCAAGGACACTCCGAAAGGACGGACACCCCTACAACGTAAGAAGACACATTAAAGCATTTAGGCCTACATGAAGCAAATTGACTCCATCATGAATGCATTCATTGATCAATTTAAATGAACTACATTAGAATAACTTTTCCCCCCCAGAGTCATTTTGTTACATCCTATGATTCTTACTTGATAGTCTGAAAAGGAACATTGAAGTACTTTTAGAATCTCCACCCAGCACAGCCAGAAGAGGATTGGTCACCCCCTCGGAGCCTTGTTCCTCTAGATTCCTGTCTTTCTACAGTTTTCCCTGTCCACTGTGTTCTACATCTGCATTGCTTGCGCTTTGTGGTTTTAAGCTGGGTATCTGTATTAGCACTTGTGACATCTGCTTACAGTGCATTCAGAAAGTATTCAGACCCCTTGACTTCCCACATTTTATTATGTTACAGCCTTATTCTAAAATGGGTTAAATAGTTTACTCCCCCTCAATCTACACACAATACCCCATAATGACAAAACAAAAACAAGTTTTAGAAATATATTTTTAAAAACTGCTATTACATTTACATATGTATTTCAGACCATTTACCCAATACTTTGTTTTAGCACAAGTCTTCTTGGGTATGACGCTACAAGCTTGGCACACCTGTATTCAGGGAGTTTCTCACATTCTTCCCTGCAGCCCCTCAAGCTCTGTCAGGTTGGATGGGAACGTTGTTGCAGAGCTATTTTCAGATCTCTCCAGAGATGTTTGATCGGGTTCAAGTCTGGGCTCTGGCTGAACCACATTCAGAGACTTGTCCTGAAGTCACTCCTGCGTTGCCTTGGTTGTGTGCTTAGAGTCGTTGTCCTGTTGGAAGGTGAACCTTCACTCTAGTCTGAGCGCTCTGGGCCACGTTTTCGTCAAGGCTCTCTCTATACTTTTCTCCGTTCATCTTTCCCTTGATCTTGACTAGTTTCCCAGTCCCTGCCATTGAAAAACATGCCAACAGCATGATGCTGCCATCACCATGCTCCACTGTAGGGATGGTGCCTAGTTTCCTTAGACTATATAATCTTGTTTCTCATGGTCAGAGTCCTTTAGGTGCCTTTTGTCAAACTCCAAGCAAGCTGTCATGTACCTTTTTCTAAGGAGAGGCTTCCGTTTGGCCTCTCTATCATAAAGGCTCGATTGGTGTGGTGCTGCAGAGATGGTTGTCCTTCTGGAAGGTTCTCCCATCGCCACAGAGGAACTCTGGAGCTCTGTCAGAGTGACCATCGGGTCACCTCCCTGGCCAAGGCCCTTCTCCCCTGATTGCTCAGTTTGGCTGGGCGACCAGCTCTAGGAAGGGTCTTGGTGGTTCCAAACTTCTTCCATTTAAGAATGATGGAGGCCATTGTTCTTGCGTATCTTCAATGCGGCAGACATGTTTTGGTAACCTTCCCCAGATCTGTGCTTCGACACAATCCTGTCTCAGAGCTCTACGGACTATTCCTTCGACCTCATGGCTTGGGTTTTGCTCCGACACGCCTTGTCAACTGTGGGACCTTATACAGACAGGTGTGTGCCTTTTCACATGTCCAATCAATTGAATTTACCACAGGTGGACTTCAATCAAGTTGTAGAAACATCTCAAGGATGATCAATGGAAACAGGACACACCTGAGCTCAAGTTCGAGTCTCATAGCAAAGGGTCTGAATACTTATGTAAATACATTTTTTTTTATACATTCACAAAAATGTCTTAGCCTGCTTTCGCCTTGTCTTTATAGGGTATTGTGTGTGGATCAAGTTTTTTTTTAAATCTATTTTTGATTAAGGCTGTAACAAAATGTGGGAAATGTCAAGGGGTCTGAATATTTTCCAAAGGCACTGTATGTGTGTAAGGGGTGTGTGAGCGAGAGAGAGATGGAGAGGGACATGAGTTTCCAAAAAGTCATGAATTAGTAGGCCTTTCAGGATGAACTACTTCTAGTGAGGCTACTAGATTTCCAGTATGAACGATTGGGTCTATGCCAAACAGCTTTTTCTAAGGCTAAGTAGACATGTAACAGAGAATAAAGAGATGCTCTCAAGTCTGTGAATGGATATCAGAGCAAAGAGTCTGAAAATAGTTTTTTATTTTTAATACATTTGCAAAAACCTGTTTTCGCAACGTCATTATGGGTTATGGTGTGTAGATTGAATTTTCTTTGTCCATTTTACAATAAGGCTGTAACGTAAAAAAATGTGAGAAAGGGGGAGGGGTCTGAATACTATCCTAGTGCACTGAATAAATGATGAATAAACAGTTGACTTTTGGACTACTCCACCTTTATCTGGTCATTTAAGCTGAGAGACCTGTAATCAGTCATGGTAAGCAAAACATTCATCCTCAATAAGTAGCTACAGTATCGTACTCCATACCCTGATTGTGTGTACTCCTGCATGACTGAGGCCACCCTCTGAACGAGCTGAGCTGTGGGGATGGGCTCCTGGTACACCAGGAAGTACTGCTGGGCCAACTTCCTGGCTCTCCGGAGCAGCACCCTGTCAACACAACAAAGAGTATCTCTCCAGAGCCCAGTCGTCTCATTACAGTCAAGGACTGTACCTTTAGTTTACTTGGTTTAGCATGTATGCTAAGAAATAAGATCTTAGCAATATTCTATAAAAACAACTACATCATGTTTCTATATATAATATACTAGAGTACATAGGTAGTTGGCATATGTATAGTACTACATGCTGAAGTTGATTTCCAGTAAGAATGAGTTCCCCATTCCCTCATTACCTGTAGTCAGGTCCCATGCCACTGTACACCATACCAATGTGTTTGGTTATAGGCTCAACTTTGTGAACACTGGTCTCGTCGTACAGGATGGACTTCTGTTTCTTCTCTGTTGCCAAGACAACTCCATTTGAGGCTGTAGTTAGGGAAGAACAAGTACATGACATTACAATGCTTGGAATCAGCTCTCATAACTTGAGGTGATAATAAAAGTGAATGTTTAGTTGTGTCGAAGTCTGTTGAGGTGTTTAATTGGATGTGTACTTATTAAATCAAAAACAATAAATAAATAAGGTGGATATAAACTACCTGCATCAAAATGTTTTAATCTAGCTCCTCACCTTTGATTCCGACAGCGGGTGCACCTGCGGCCACTGCTGCCAGGGCATATTCAATTTGGACCAGCTTCCCAGAGGGGCTGTAAGGAACGAGGAAGATATGTAACTAGGTAAACGTTAGTTATAGCACTAATCTACACCTGTTCATAGAAATGTTTTAAGTTAAATCAGTTACATCCATTTACTTAGCTAGCTAACGTTACATATCTCGCTAGCTAACTGAGTAGCCAGTAGCCAAAACTAAACTAGTTTCGGCTATGTAGCCAGCTAACGTAACAGGGGGGGCTAGCCATTTAGCTAGCCACTGCAGGAGCTACAAATAATCATACATTAGCCTAAATTACAGCGCTATCAATTGGCTTACGCTAGCTAGCCCGCTTGAACTCTTCAACAGCTACCGGTAAGAAGCTAGCTAGTTAGCATCGGCGTGACACTGCATCTCTTGCAGAGTTGCCTCAAGTGTTTTTAATGGCCATTGAGCAAGATCAAGATCACAAATATAGCAGAATATGGCCTCGCAGTAAGATGTTAATTGACTACGTTTTGCGATGCAGAAATCTATTTTTATTTTACTTTACCTGAAGGTAGTGAGGGAGAAACTATATCCTCGTTCAGCCATTGTTAATCTGTTTTGAGGAAAGTTTTGCTGGACGGACCAGATAGCGGAAATGAACTACATGAAGTTCCGGTTCCGCCCATTTATTTCTATGTGAAACCGAAGGGCATATGTATATGGGGGTACATGGGTGATATGAAACATGCACATAACGTTCACAGGATTTTCGGGAATTCATGAATAAACGTTTTTTACAAGTATTAGAATGCAATTTATAATAGAAAGGGGTTGTTTTGTCATTCTTTGTAGGGGTGTTGTCAGAGAGTGGATGTTAACTGGTGTAAATGCAACACAGAGGTAATTTACATAAGTGAAAATGGTTTAAAATAAATACACGTCATTCTCTCTATTCCTTTCATCTTCAAATATAATTATTGTATTTCAGATGGAACATGGCATTGTGGAGATGCACCACAATCACTAAGACAGGGGGAATTTATTTATTTGAGCATCTTTATTGAGATAAAACCAACAATACATTAAGCATGCAAGATGAACAGAACTTTACATACAGTTGAGCAAAGGACAGAATGAACTAATTGAGTATTGTATTGGCATTATGTGTGGATATCTTAAACATGGTTCACCCCCCCCCCCCCCCCCCCCCCAAAACTGTGATTACGCTTTTCTTTTTACACAGATTTCTAGAATCATTCAATATTTAAATATTAAATATGTATTTATTTGCCTGTAAGAACTATAGCAAATGCGGTGAAAGTTGAAAGTGCACACAAAACAAAACACTCCATTTTGCACAATTCTCTGAAGGTTACAATATGTTCCAGTTTATTATTGAACATGTGAAATATACCACGTATAGTATTTATGAGCAAAGGGAAAATCAAGGTTGAAACTTCATATCAATGATAACTGCAAAAGCATCCATTCTGATCATGAATAAAATAGTCTGCACTGGATCGGTATGGTGCTTAATAGGAACGGATGGCGGGAGGGATAGCAGCACAGTCCTCTGCATCCAGTGAGTTATCAATAACAGGTCTGTATTTCAGAGTTACCTGTAACAAAAGCACAGAAGGGAGAAATGAGTGAGTGATGGCAAATGTACATTGGCATGTACCTAGACTCCGCTATCATTGTGCTGTTAAGCATGAACGTATGTTACAATTAGGCTTGAGGGATATACCGTATACAAACGTATGCTTTTGATTGGGGACCGGAGGAGGTGCTACGCCACTGCTTATAACTAACTATAAAGTTGTTATAACTAACTATAAAGTTGTTATAACTAACTATAATTGGAATTGGCTTCAGACCAATCAGACCAAGCTAAATGTCATTGACAGAAAACTTGAATTGTTGCATCTCATTGTGTGGTTGTCCTCCGGTGGGCTAAAATTGTCCCTTTCCTAAATTAGCCATGGATGACGATAGGGAGTTGGACTTGTGGTTTTACTTAATTATCTGTACTGGCCAATGATTAGAACAGCGATTCTGATCTAACCCTAAATTCATACATTGTGTCTCTGGACGGAGAGGATGCAAGTTCAATATGTAGCTAGATGTAGTAGGCTAATGTTAACTAACTAATCGTTACCCATGAAATCAAGTTGGGCTAGCAAGCAAGTATTTTAGCCAGGTAGCCTAGGTCAATTTTTTATTTTTATTTTAAAGTGTAGAGTCATAGACCACGTCGCTAACATGAAAGAGGATGGATTTCTCTACAAGTAGGGTGAATCAACATGTTTTTCTACTTACGCGCACACACACACACACACACACAAATCAGCGCCATTGGTAGCCACATTTCACTTCCGTTGATTGGACTAAATTGTTTTTGGAATCTTTTATTTGTTACTATTAGACTAAAACAGAGGTGATTTGATGATGTTGAAGTTGAAATGGTTCTCGAGTAGTGGAGGCAGCTCCTGTTTTCTATTTGGACTTGCGACAACTGTGGTTCTAAATCTGTGGTTCTAAATCTGTGGTTCTAAATCTGTGGTTCTAAATGTGTGGTTCTAAATGTGTGGTTCTAAATCTGTGGTTCTAAATCTGTGGTTCTAAATCAATAGTTGTGAAAATGTCAGCAACATTAACTTGATTGACCATGCTGTAGGTCCTTTAACTGTTTGTTACATGCAATGTGTTTTCTCGACTTCACCGGACATGTTGCTCTCTAGTTTTGTGATGAAACAAATGGTTGACTTTATATCACAGTGTCAAGGCATATGAACTAACAGGTTATAGAGCAACACAATTATCACAACACATAGGTTGTAATATGGCTTTTTTTCCCCCACTGGCTTGGCTTCCCCAGTTATACCACCCAACCCTAGTTACAATTAATCCTGTCATTTATATTTAGAAAAATGAAGTTAACGCAATCATTAGGCATCAATTTGGGTTTACCTTCCCGGTCTTTGGATCCACAGTGGACAGGGTGTGTTTCCTCCAGTGCTCTTCAATGGGCTTCCTCACCTGTCCTGCCAGAGGCTTGGCGTAGTCCAGCTCATCCATACGGTCCTGCAATGTTAAATAGGCCTCTTTCAGAATGACATCAGTCTACAACTACTGCTGGAGAGAGTGCGCCTATAGTTGTTTTATGGTGCATGTCTACACAAAAGCATTGACTGTCAATATGCATTACTTTATTATGTCCACATCGAGACCCCTACTGTGAAGAAAAATGCAACCATTGGATGCATAGAAGTAAATCTCACTTTACCAGACAAAATGTTCATTGTGGACCAGGCTTGTATAGGAGTGGTTTGTTTCTTCAGTAAATTGTCATTGCAGACCAGGCTTGTATAGGAGTGGCTTGTTTATTCAGTAAATTGTCATTGCAGACCAGGCTAGTGTAGGAGTGGTTTGTGTCTTCAGTTCTTACCTTGAAGTCCTCTCTGGAGTGGGCTCCCCTGCTCTCCTGGCGCTGCTCGGCAGAGTTGATGGTCTGCACAGCATTCAGCATAAGGTTCTGCAACTCCAGGGTCTCCACCAGGTCAGTGTTCCACACAATACCTGAGGGGGAGGGAGACAGAGTGAATACCTGAGGGTGAGGGAGACAGAGTGTATACCTGAGGGGGAGGGAGACAGAGTGTATACCTGAGGGGGAGGGAGACAGAGTGAATACCTGAGGGGGAGGGAGACAGAGTGTATACCTGAGGGGGAGGGAGACAGAGTGTATACCTGAGGGGGAGGGAGACAGAGTGAATACCTGAGGGGGAGGGAGACAGAGTGAACGAGAGTGCTACAGAACATCTTTACGTGCATGTTTGAAGTTTTTACAACCAAGCCCAACAAATGGGACAACAAAGATCGACCTCTGTTAGAAGGGGCAATTGAAAGTCTATTCTTATCACATCAGCAGAGGGAATGAGATGCTGACCTCTGTCGAAGGTCTTGATGTCGTCCAGGGTTTGGTAGATGGCGTCCATCTTGTCACATCCCTCCTTCAGGACCTTGCCGGTACGGAACACAGCAGCGTGGTTCTGCATGGTCTGACAGCGGAGAGAGGGACACATGCTTAGAGAAGACGTGATGATACTGTACAAGTCCTCATTAAAGCCCATTCATTACCTGTACTTTTGACAAACATCCAAGGTCAATTCCCTATTATGGATGTTAAGACATCCCGTTCCAGTTTTTAGGATCCATACCTTCTGCATGTTCACTCTGATCTCAGAGGTCCTCATGTTGCCATCAGCAAACCTCAGCTTGTCCAGGTTGGCCACAGACTCCTCTCCTGCGTTGGGCTTCAGGGGGGAGAGCTTCTCTCCTTCAGAACCATCACATTGCCAGGATTGTAAAAATGCATTTAACCATTTAAAAATCTGTTAGTCATCCAGGTTAGTCCCATTGTGATAATTTTTCAAGGGAGTCTTAGCATTCACATTGAAAAGGCTGTGGGACAATCCATTAATGCATGTGATTTTTGTCTTGAGGGCAAAGGTTTGAAAAAATAAAAACGGAGAGTATGAAGTTGTTACCTGGAGTGCAGATGTCAGCGATTGTGTGAGCGCAGGCGCGTCCAAACACCACCAGATCCAGCAGGGAGTTGGCTCCCAGACGGTTGGCACCGTGGACACTGGCACAGGCGGCCTCGCCACAGGCAAACAGCCCTGGCACCACCTTATCACCCTCCTCGGTTGTGTGGGTGATGACCTGTGGGAGAACAGGACAGTAAATAACTATATAATAAAAATGTTTAATGTAATCAAACTAGGGGAGACCCAGTTAAGACTCGACACAGAGCACTCATTGTATCTGTCTACTTATTTTAGAGTTATTCAACAGGACTTTTAAAAAGAAAAACATGCAGATCTAGTGCATTTATTTGGTTATGGGTACTGCTAGTTACCTGTCCCCTGTAGTTGGTGGGGATTCCTCCCATGTTGTAGTGTACAGTGGGCAGGACGGGGATGGGCTCTTTGGTGACGTCCACGCCGGCGAAGATCATGGCGGTCTCAGAGATGCCGGGTAGACGAGTGGCCAGCTGCTGTGGGGGGAGATGGTGCAGCTGCAGGTATGCATGGTCCTTCTCTGGGCCACATCCCCTAAGGACACATATACAGGGCTGTTGGCATGACAGGTTCACGTGGGGTTTCTCTGGGTCACTCAAATACAGGGCTGTTGGCATGACAGGTTCACGTGGGGTTTCTCTGGGTCCCTCAGACACAGGGCTGTTGGCATGACAGGTTCACGTGGGGTTTCTCTGGGTCCCTCAGATACAGGGCTGTTGGCATGACAGGTTCACGTGGGGTTTCTCTGGGTCCCTCAGATACAGGGCTGTTGGCATGACAGTAGTCTTTCACAACTGAAACTCATAGCAAGGTGGGGTCATCCCCATTGGAAGTTATGGGTAGATTACAAATTAATTCCATTTCCTGTTTCCAAATTCAAGTGCATTTCTTGCAGCTCGATTTTAGTTTACCAAAGCATTTTAAATGGATCTAGATTGACTATTTGAAGCCATTTGACTGGTTATTTTAAAACCGTGTATGTCGATATCAATCGCTGGTCTGACAGCCATGGAGCATGCAGTGTCCCACATACAGAGCCTTCAGAAAGTATTCATACCCCTTGACTTATTCCACATTTTGTTGTGTTACAGCCTGAATTCAAAATTGATTTAAAAAAATAAAAAAATACATAACCCATCTACACACAATACCCCATAATGACAAAGCAAACACATCTTTAGATTTCTTTGCTAATTTATTCAAAATGAAATACAGATGTCTAATGTAAGTATTAACATCCAATACGTTAGAATCATCTTTGCCAGTGATTACAGCTGTGAGTCTTTCTGTGTAAGGCTTTCCACACCTGGATTGTATAATATTTGCATATTATTCTTTTAAATAATTAATTCTTCAAGCTCTGTCAATTTGGTTGTTGATCATTGCTAGACAACCATTTTCAATTCTTGCCATAGATTTTCACGCCGATTTAAGTCAAAACTGTAACTAGGCCACTCAGGAACGTTCAATGTCGTCTTGGTAAGCAACTCCAGTGTCTATTTGGCCTTGTGTTTTAGGTTATTGTCCTGCTGAAAGGTGAATTTGTCTCCCAGTATCTGTGTGAAAGCAGACAACCAGGTTTTTACCTGTGCTTAGCTCTATTCTATCTTTTTATCATTAAAAAAAAAACTCCCTAGTCCTTGCCGATTGACAAGCATACCCATTACATGATGCAGCCACTACTATGCTTAGAAATATGAAGGGTGGTACTCAGTGTTGTGTTTGCCCTAAACATAATGCTTTGTATTTAGGACATAAAGCTAATTTCTTTGCCACATTTTTGTGCAGTTTTACTTTAGTGCCTTATTGCCACCATGATGCATGCTTTGGAATAGTTGTATTCTGTACAGACTTCCTTCTTTTCACTCTGTCATTTAGGTTAGTATTGTGGAGTAACTACAATGTTGTTGATCTATCCTCAGTTTTGGTCTTATCACCGCAATTCAACTCAAACTGTTTTAAAGTCACCATTGGCCTCATGGTGAAATCCCTGAGCAGTTTCCTTCCTCTCCGGCAACGGAGTTAGGAAGGACGCCTGTATCTTTGTAGTGACTGGGTGTATTAATACACCATCCAAAGTGTAATTAATAACTTCACCATGTTCA
Source organism: Oncorhynchus mykiss (assembly GCF_013265735.2). Taxonomy (NCBI): domain Eukaryota; kingdom Metazoa; phylum Chordata; class Actinopteri; order Salmoniformes; family Salmonidae; genus Oncorhynchus; species Oncorhynchus mykiss. The sequence continues at coordinate 64,654,765 of NC_048582.1, forward strand.
AAGAGAAATTAAATATCTGCTTTTTCATTTTTTACCCATCTACCAATAGGTACCCTTCTTTGCAAGGCATTGGAAAATCTCCCCGGTCTTTGAGATTGAATCTGCGTTTGAAATTCACTGCTCAACTAAGGGACCTCATAGATAATTGTATGTGTGGGTTACAGACATGAGGTAGTAACTCAAATCTGATTAGACACAGTGAGTCAATGCAACTTATTATGAGACTTGTTCAGCAAATTTTTACCCCTGAACTTATTTAGACAGGCCCTAACAAAGCGGTTGTATACTTTCTGAAGACAACTGTATGTATCAGTTATCCAGTGCAATGATTCTGTGGGTTGCTCAGGGAAGACGGGGCCTTGGCGGTGATCTTACCTGCCCTCTCGAATCTCGATGGTAATGGAGCGGGACACCACGTCTCTGGAGGCCAGGTCCTTGGCGTTGGGGGCGTAGCGTTCCATAAAGCGCTCACCCTCACTGTTGATAAGGATTCCTCCCTCGCCACGGCAACCCTCTGTGATCAGACAGCCGGCTCCATAGATGCCTAGAGGGATAACGTTATATGAAATATCAGCACTGAGGGAGGGCACTTCACACCCAATGACATTTATAGTATGATTATGTAGCCACAGTATGTAAAGGGTTAGTCTGCCAGCCCTCTGACTTACATCATCATGTGATTGACTTATCCGACATCAACAATACTATGTTATGAAACACACAGGATTATTCAGCAGTTACCTTCCGACTAAGCACAGAAACATTTTCAAGACGACACCTCTGATAGGCCTATTCTGAGCGCTAATCCAGTCTTCTCCAATAAATGTTTTATTTAAATGTTATTTTCGTCTCATAAGTCCATTCCCTAGCAGACAGGCCTGTATTGCCAATCCGATATGGGACTGACCTGTAGGGTGGAACTGGACAAACTCCAGGTCTTGGCAGGGCAGGCCTGCACGGGTCACCATGGCATTACCGTCTCCTGTGCTGGTGTGGGCTGAGGTGCAGCTGAAGTAGGTACGGCCATAACCACTAGATCGAGCAGAGAGGCAGGAGTAAGAATCAGGGCACAATAGGAGCACTTTAAATTGTCATCAAGGAGGCACCTTCTGTTCAGGTGCGAATTGTTAAAAAGTTAACGTTATAAACTGGGTATAACTGGTAAAACAAAGCTCACACACCCAAATTACTTGGGTAGCCTAGTGGTTAGAGCGTTGGACTAGTAACCGGAAGGTTGCAAGTTCAAACCCCCGAGCTGACAAGATAAAAATCTGTCTTTCTGCCCCTGAACAGGCAGTTAACCCACTGTTCCTAGGCCGACATTGAAAATAAGAATTTGTTCTTAACTGACTTGCCTATAAAGGTAAAATAAGTATACTTATTCACAACAGAAACACCCGACACAGAGACAGATACATACCCTGTGGCGATGACCGTGTTCTTGGATCTGAAGCGGTGGATCGATCCATCCTCCATACACAGAGCAATTACTCCCTTGCATTCTCCATCCTCCATCAGCAGGTCCAGGGCAAAGTACTCCACAAAGTAGCTGGTGTCGTACCTCAGAGACTAAAATAGTGAGAAGCATAGAAGAGCGATAGATGACCGACTGGCAAAAACAGGCCAGAATTTGAGATTCTAAAAGCAGTGTGTCAGCAAAAGGGGATTCAGAGGACTGCAAGTGGTGAATTGTGAGATTTAGAGTCCAGAGAGTGTGACGTACTCGCCCGTAGAGTGTGTGCAGGAGGGAGTGGCCAGTTCTGTCAGCTACGCAGCAACACCGGTGGGCCTGGCCTCCCTTGCCAAACTTCAGACTCTGGCCTCCAAAAGCCCTCTGGTAGATTTTACCATCCTCGGTACGGCTGAAGGGCATGCCAAAGTTCTCCAGCTGGGGACACACAAAAAAAAAAAGTCAACGCTGCTTCACAACAGTTATTTTCATAACAGGAAGTTAGACAAATTCAGTTAGCTAAGAAATAATACATGAACGTTTTAATTTGATCAGCCTATCAGTGTTTGTGTTGATGTTGTGCAAATCCTTTGTGATTAAGGGGATTTCAACTGAATCCCCCCCCAAAAGTAGAGGCTACATAATTACATTTGCATTTTAGCTCAATATTGAATTACACAGAATGTACTAAATCAAATTGTTTAAGTCTAGAGAAAGGCAGCTATGCAACATTGCAGAACAGATTAAGGGCATTGAAAGGCCACTTCCACTTGTTTGGATACATCAGAAGGTATGAAAAAGGACATCCCATGAAGAGTCCAAGGATGAGGGGCCCTTGAGTTCTACTGCAGCTCTTTTAGAATGGACCCGTCTTCCACCTCCCCTGTTAGCAGGCCACATTCCCCTGACGGACCCTTCTTCCACCTCCCCTGTTAGCAGGCCACATTCCCCTGTTAGCAGGCCACATTCCCCTGACGAACCCGTCTTCCACCTCCCCTGTTAGCAGGCCACATTCCCCTGACGGACCCTTCTTCCACCTCCCCTGTTAGCAGGCCACATTCCCCTGTTAGCAGGCCACATTCCCCTGACGGACCCTTCTTCCACCTCCCCTGTTAGCAGGCCACATTCCCCTGACGGACACTTCTTCCACCTCCCCTGTTAGCAGGCCACATTCCCCTGTTAGCAGGCCACATTCCCCTGTTAGCAGGCCACATTCCCCTGACGGACCCTTCTTCCACCTCCCCTGTTAGCAGGCCACATTCCCCTGTTAGCAGGCCACATTCCCCTGACGGACCCTTCTTCCACCTCCCCTGTTAGCAGGCCACATTCCCCTGTTAGCAGGCCACATTCCCCTGTTAGCAGGCCACATTCCCCTGATGGACCCTTCTTCCACCTCCCCTGTTAGCAGGCCACATTCCCCTGTTAGCAGGCCACATTCCCCTGTTAGCAGGCCACATTCCCCTGACGGACCCTTCTTCCACCTCCCCTGTTAGCAGGCCACATTCCCCTGTTAGCAGGCCACATTCCCCTGACGGACCCTTCTTCCACCTCCCCTGTTAGCAGGCCACATTCCCCTGTTAGCAGGCCACATTCCCCTGTTAGCAGGCCACATTCCCCTGACGGACCCTTCTTCCACCTCCCCTGTTAGCAGGCCACATTCCCCTGTTAGCAGGCCACATTCCCCTGTTAGCAGGCCACATTCCCCTGACGGACCCTTCTTCCACCTCCCCTGTTAGCAGGCCACATTCCCCTGTTAGCAGGCCACATTCCCCTGACGGACCCTTCTTCCACCTCCCCTGTTAGCAGGCCACATTCCCCTGTTAGCAGGCCACATTCCCCTGTTAGCAGGCCACATTCCCCTGACGGACCCTTCTTCCACCTCCCCTGTTAGCAGGCCACATTCCCCTGTTAGCAGGCCACATTCCCCTGTTAGCAGGCCACATTCCCCTGACGGACCCTTCTTCCACCTCCCCTGTTAGCAGGCCACATTCCCCTGTTAGCAGGCCACATTCCCCTGACGGACCCTTCTTCCACCTCCCCTGTTAGCAGGCCACATTCCCCTGTTAGCAGGCCACATTCCCCTGTTAGCAGGCCACATTCCCTTGACGGAACCTTCTTCCACCTCCCCTGTTAGCAGGCCACATTCCCCTGTTAGCAAGGCCACATTCCCCTGATGGACCCTTTGTCCACCTCCCCTGTTAGCAGGCCACATTCCCCTGTTAGCAGGCCACATTCCCCTGACGGACCCTTCTTCCACCTCCCCTGTTAGCAGGCCACATTCCCCTGTTAGCAGGCCACATTCCCCTGACGGACCCTTCTTCCACCTCCCCTGTTAGCAGGCCACATTCCCCTGTTAGCAGGCCACATTCCCCTGACGGACCCTTCTTCCACCTCCCCTGTTAGCAGGCCACATTCCCCTGACGGACCCTTCTTCCACCTCCCCTGTTAGCAGGCCACATTCCCCTGTTAGCAGGCCACATTCCCCTGACGGACCCTTCTTCCACCTCCCCTGTTAGCAGGCCACATTCCCCTGTTAGCAGGCCACATTCCCCTGACGGACCCTTCTTCCACCTCCCCTGTTAGCAGGCCACATTCCCCTGTTAGCAGGCCACATTCCCCTGTTAGCAGGCCACATTCCCCTGACGGACCCTTCTTCCACCTCCCCTGTTAGCAGGCCACATTCCCCTGTTAGCAGGCCACATTCCCCTGACGGACCCTTCTTCCACCTCCCCTGTTAGCAGGCCACATTCCCCTGTTAGCAGGCCACATTCCCCTGTTAGCAGGCCACATTCCCTTGACGGAACCTTCTTCCACCTCCCCTGTTAGCAGGCCACATTCCCCTGTTAGCAAGGCCACATTCCCCTGATGGACCCTTCTTACACCTCCCCTGTTAGCAGGCCACATTCCCCTGTTAGCAGGCCACATTCCCCTGACGGACCCTTCTTCCACCTCCCCTGTTAGCAGGCCACATTCCCCTGACGGACCCTTCTTCCACCTCCCCTGTTAGCAGGCCACATTCCCCTGTTAGCAGGCCACATTCCCCTGACGGACCCTTCTTCCACCTCCCCTGTTAGCAGGCCACATTCCCCTGTTAGCAGGCCACATTCCCCTGACGGACCCTTCTTCCACCTCCCCTGTTAGCAGGCCACATTCCCCTGTTAGCAGGCCACATTCCCCTGTTAGCAGGCCACATTCCCCTGACGGACCCTTCTTCCACCTCCCCTGTTAGCAGGCCACATTCCCCTGTTAGCAGGCCACATTCCCCTGACGGACCCTTCTTCCACCTCCCCTGTTAGCAGGCCACATTCCCCTGTTAGCAGGCCACATTCCCCTGTTAGCAGGCCACATTCCCTTGACGGAACCTTCTTCCACCTCCCCTGTTAGCAGGCCACATTCCCCTGTTAGCAAGGCCACATTCCCCTGATGGACCCTTCGTCCACCTCCCCTGTTAGCAGGCCACATTCCCCTGACGGACCCTTCTTACACCTCCCCTGTTAGCAGGCCACATTCCCCCAATGGATCCTTCTTCCACCTCCCCTGTTAGCAGGCCACATTCCCCCGATGAACCCTTCTTCCACCTCCCCTTTCAAGAGGCTGTTGGTTAGGTTTCCATACAGGGCAATATTTTGCTATAGAAGAACTGTCAGAGGCATAGTTTCATTTACTCTGTGTGTGTGTGTGTGTGTGTGTGTGTGTGTGTGTGTGTGTGTGTGTGTGTGTGTGTGTGTGTGTGTGTGTGTGTGTGTGTGTCACCTCCACCACAGCATGTGGAGCCTGCTCTGTCATGTAGTGGATGGCGTCCTGGTCTCCCAGCCAATCAGATCCCTTCACCGTGTCGTAGAAGTGCCACCTCCAATCATCTCCCTCCATGTTTCCAAGGGCTGCATTGATCCCGCCCTAAATGCAAAAACAACTGTTTAGGACCACTGGGAGAAAGATAAATAATCTTAAAGGAATAATGGACATTTTGTCAGTGCAGAGAGTGTGTCAACGGCAGTTTCAAAGTGCATGATCAGCATGAACTTTGGACAGCTTTATGTCAAGACCGCATGGAGGTAGGCTTAATACAAGTGTAACACATTAAGGTGGCTGATAACGCCACTGCAGTGGGATATGATTGATTCATTGGGACTTTAAAATGGCATTGCTGCCTTCCGTGGACAGAGTGAAAGTGGCCTCATTTTAATGAACAGTTACAGATGCAACACTACACTTAACTTCTCTAGGGTAGGGGGCAGCATTTGGAATTTTGGATGAAAAGCGTGCCCAAATTAAACTGCCTTCTACTCAGGTCCAGAAAATAGGATATGCATATAATTAGTAGATTTGGATAGAAAACATTAGTTTCCAAAACTGTTAAAATAATGTCTGAGTATAACAGAACTGATTTGGCAGGCGAAAACCTGAGAAAAATCCATTCAGGAAGTAGGATTTTTTTTGTTTGTTGTAGTTTTCTATTCAATGCTATTACAGTATCCATTCACTTACAACTCAAATTGCAGTTCCTATGCCTTCCACTAGATGTCAACAGTCTTTAGAAATTGTTTCAGGCTTGTATTCTGAAAAATGAGGGAGTAAGAGCAGTCTGGTTGAAATATTATTGATTATTTAGGCTAAAAACAACCTGAGGATTGAATATAAACATCGTTTACAGATACAATTTGGATTTTTTTGTCTGTTGTGACTGCGTTTGAGCCTGTGGATTACTGAAGAAAACGCGAACAAAACAGAGGTTTTCAGATATAAAGAGACACTATCAAACAAAAGGAACATTTATTGAATAAATGAATGTCTTCTGAGTGCAACCATATGAAGATCATCAAAGGTAAGTGATTAATTTGTATCTCTTTCTGACTTGCGTAACTCTTCTACTTGGCTGGTTACTGTTTGTAATGATTTGTCTGCTGGGCTATGTTCTCAAATAATCCTAAAGGTATGCTTTCGCCGTAAAGCATTTTTTAAATCTGATACCGTGGTTGGATTCACAAGAAGTTCATCTTTAAACCTATGTAAAATAGTTGTATATGTTCTGAATTTTTATAATGAGTTTTTCTGTATTTGAATTTGGTCGCTCTGCAATCTCACTGGATGTTGGCCAGGTGGGACGCTAGCGTAATCACATACCCTAGAGAGGTTAAAAAGGGGACAATCTGTCATATTCCCTCCTGTGACATGGTCACATTCTATTGATTCTTGTAGATTGACCTACCTGTGCAGCCACTGTGTGTGACCTGGTGGGGAACAGCTTTGTGACACAAGCTGTGTTGAAGCCAGCCTCAGACAGACCGAAAGCAGCACGAAGCCCTGCTCCGCCGGCACCCACTACCACTGCATCAAACTCATGGTCTACCACAGGGTACTGTGTGGACATCTGCAAACAACGACCCACAAAACAAAACATAGAGCTGCATTTCAGTGTTTTTCAGTATTCTCTCTAGTTAAGAGTTTTGTTCATACAAATGTATACAAATTGCCCCTACAAGCACTGAGACAAATACAAATTGAAAAAGTCAATATAGGTTTGTGCAAAAAAATAAATATTGAATAATTTCATATAGTACTGTCAATGATGAACATGGGAGTTTGCAGACTTACGCCATCTGATACTTTAGAGTTGTTCTTCCCATAGACTGAGAAGTGGAGCTTCCTGGAGCTCTGGGATACTGCCGGAAGCTAAATGGGGAGGGGAGGGTAGGTCAATATAGGCCCAAATCATAGGTTATGCTTGGCTATTGATGTAAGTACTCGCTTAAAAAAACACTAGGCTAATCCACACAATGGCAATGCCTTTTTTTTCTTCAAGTTAATGTAAACCTTTACTATGGGTTTCTAAAGTTAGTCTAGTTTGCTCACTGTTTTCAAATGCAGCAGAAACCCATCCAGCTGATTGTGACATACGGTGAGAACAATGCAGCAACAAAGTTGTCTAGTTATGTGTTTTAATTTTTTTTTTTTTAATCACTACACAACACGCATAATAGTGCTTCATTAAAGCATTCCAACCAATATTTCTGAGAGGAGAGATACACATTTGTATCTGTGTAAACAGACTAATGTGTAGGAGAGTTCGGATTCATTTACATTACGTCGTGACAAATATAGATTTCAAAATCATATAGCTAATTTAGGTAAACGTCTCTGGTGTCGTAGATTATCCTCACTTCCTACCATCTAAACAAAAAAACTTATTTTGCTTTTTCTTCCACAACCAATCTCAAACCCCCTCTTAAAAACACAGCATGCATTCCAAACAGTCGAGGCATTATTTGTGATTAAAATAAATAAATCAGTGACTGACTGACTACACAAACTCAGCCAACAGTTCGTTTTGCATGGCCCGGTGCCCCGGTGAGTGGAGAATTCTCCTTAGGGCCAATGGAATTGTCGCAAATATCAAAACACCGCCTACTAGGGGCACCGGGCCATGCAAAACGAATTCGCCAACTGGGAACTAGCCACAGATTCTTAAGTAACTTGCCTTGCTTGACCTTCAATGCACTGATGTTTATGGCTACCGTAAGAATCAACCCAACCGCAATAATTAAGCAAAATGAAAAGTATATTAAATAAAGTTATTCGTCAGAATCGATTTGCTATGGAAACGTAAAATGACAACATTGAAACTGCGACAGAAACGAAGCTAGCTCCCTCTTCGTATCGTATAGAAAACAATAGCTACAGTAGCTAACGTTAGCTACGTTACGAAACCACAGCAATGGTGAACCATCATTACCGGCTGATGCTGCGAATACCAGCTCATATGAACACATTCACGAAGTCAACATATAAAGTAGGTCATAGTGATATTCTACAGCAAAAGTTTGTTTCCAAATACTTACCGCCTTGGCTGACAGCACCTTTTTGGCGAGGACACGGGAGGCAGTACACACCGCAGCCATGATGGGTACTCGTTTTGTCTGATAAAATCAACGTTACCAAACCCCTCTGACACGTCTTGGGTCGCAGTTTATGCCGGTGCCGGAGTATACCATCTCAAGAGAGGGTTTCATTTCGTCAAGGGAAAAATAAATAATCCTCATTGATGAAATACAGAATTCATTATATAGTCAAGTAATTTATATGTAAAGGTTATCATATTTTACAACCAAAATAATTCGATTTCCGTCATTATATTGACGATATCTAAATTAACTCAATTTGAACTCCCCTCTGCGGATTCTAGGTGGGAAATTACGGAATGTTTATTTTCCTAAGAGAGACGATTGAGGTTCGATTGAAGAGACATTCATGAACATAAAGGTATCTATCTGCAAGGTTATTTAATCCATGCTTTCCTTTTAGTAAATATGTTTTACTAAATTGGTTTGAATGGAATTAAATGCATAATGTATTGAGACAGATTAGCCTTTCCAAAACAAAGCCAGGTGTGTTATTCCCTCATTAGTTGATTTACAAGTAAGCAGATAAAAGGTCTAGAGATGAATTTCAAGTGTATCATTTGCATTTGGAATCTGTTGCTGTTAACCCTCAATATGAAGTCAGAAAGAGCTGTCACTGCCAATGAAGCAAGCTGTTATTAGGCTGACAAATCAAAACAAACCCATCAGACTGATAGCTAAAATATTAGGGTGTGGCTAAATCAACTATTTGGTACATTCTTAAAAAGAAAGAACGCACTGGTGAGCTCAGGAACACCAAAAGGCCCGGAAGTACACGGAAAGCAACTGTGGTGGATGACAGAATCATTATTTCCCTGGTGAATAAAAACCCCATTACAACAGTTGTCCAGATCAAGAATGCCCCCCCAGGAGGTAGGTGTCTCTGTGTCAAACTAAATACATACAGTTTATATTTTTACAAGATGTAAAACATTGGGAAGCCTCAAAAACAGGAAGACCATATTAGAGTTTGCCGAAAAACATCTAAAAACACCTGTATAGTTCTAGATTATCATCCAATGGGCAGAAATCTATGTTTATATTATGACAGACCAGCTATATCTACTGCCTCAATTAAAATACGAAAGACCAGCTAGATCTACTGTCTCTATTATATTATGACAGGCCAGCTATATCTACTGCCTCAATTAAAATACGAAAGACCAGCTAGATCTACTGTCTCTATTATGTTATGACAGACCAGCTAGATCTACTGCCTCTTTTATATTATGACAGGCCCGCTAGATCTACTGACTCAATTAAAATACGAAAGACCAGCTAGATCTACTGTCTCTATTATATTATGACAGGCCAGCTATATCTACTGCCTCAATTAAAATACGAAAGACCAGCTAGATCTACTGTCTCTATTATATTATGAAAGACCAGCTAGATCTACTGTCTCTATTATATTATGACAGACCAGCTAGATCTACTGTCTCTATTATATTATGACAGACCAGCTAGATCTACTGTCTCTATTATATTATGAATGACCAGCTAGATCTACTGTCTCTATTATATTATGACAGACCAGCTAGATCTACTGTCTCTATTATATTATGAAAGACCAGCTAGATCTACTGTCTCTATTATATTATGACAGACCAGCTAGATCTACTGTCTCTATTATATTATGACAGACCAGCTAGATCTACTGTCTCTATTATATTATGACAGACCGGCTAGATCTACTGTCTCAATTATATTATGACAGACCAGCTAGATCTACTGCCTCTTTTATATTATGACAGACCAGCTAGATATACTGTCTCAATTATATTATGAAAGACCAGCTAGATCTACTGTCTCAATTATATTACGAAAGACAAGCTAGATTTACAATCTCTAGTATATTATGACAGACCAGCTAGATTTAGTATCTCTACTATTTTATGACAGACCAGCTAGATCTACAGTCTCATAATATATTTGAGGCAGTAGATCTAGCAGGTCTGTCTAATATATTATGACAGACCTGCTAGATCTACAGTCTCTAATATATTATGACAGACCTGCTAGATCTACTGCCTCAAATATATTATGAGAGACCAGCTAGATTTAATGTCTCTAGTATCTATTGACAGACCAGCTAGATTTACTGTCTCTACTATATTATGACAGACCAGCTACATCTACAGACTCTAATATATTATGATAGAACTGCTAGATCTACTGTCTCATTTATATTCTGACATACCAGCTATATCTACTGTCTCAATTATACTCTGACATACCAGCTATATCTACTGTCTCAATTATATTATGACAGACCAGCTAGATCTACTGTCTCAATTATATTATGACAGACCAGCTAGATCTACTATTTCAATTATATTACGACAGACCAGCTAGATCTACTGTCTCTATTATATTATGACAGACCAGCTACATCTACTGTCTCTATTATATTATGAATGACCAGCTAGATCTACTGTCTCTATTATATTATGACAGACCAGCTAGATCTACTGTCTCTATTATATTATGAAAGACCAGCTAGATCTACTGTCTCTATTATATTATGACAGACCAGCTAGATCTACTGTCTCTATTATATTATAACAGACCAGCTAGATCTACTGTCTCTATTATATTATGACAGACCGGCTAGATCTACTGTCTCAATTATATTATGACAGACCTGCTAGATCTACTGCCTCTTTTATATTATGACAGACCAGCTAGATATACTGTCTCAATTATATTATGAAAGACCAGCTAGATCTACTGTCTCAATTATATTACGAAAGACAAGCTAGATTTACAATCTCTAGTATATTATGACAGACCAGCTAGATTTAGTATCTCTACTATTTTATGACAGACCAGCTAGATCTACAGTCTCTAATATATTATGACAGACCTGCTAGATCTACAGTCTCTAATATATTATGACAGACCTGCTAGATCTACTGCCTCAAATATATTATGAGAGACCAGCTAGATCTACTATCTCAATTAAATTACGAAAGACCAGCTAGATTTAATGTCTCTAGTATCTATTGACAGACCAGCTAGATTTACTGTCTCTACTATATTATGACAGACCAGCTACATCTACAGACTCTAATATATTATGATAGAACTGCTAGATCTACTGTCTCATTTATATTCTGACATACCAGCTATATCTACTGTCTCAATTATATTCTGACAGACCAGCTAGATCTACTGTCTCAATTATATTATGACAGACCAGCTAGATCTACTATCTCAATTATATTACGACAGACCAGCTAGATCTACTGTCTCTATTATATTATGACAGACCAGCTACATCTACTGTCTCTATTATATTATGTCAGACCAGCTAGATTTACTATCTCAATTATTTTATGACAGACCAGCTAGATCTACTGTCTCTATTATTTTATGACAGACCAACTAGATCTACTGTCTCAATTATTTTATGACAGACCAGCTAGATCTACTGTCTCTATTATATTATGACAGACCAGCTAGATCTACTGTCTCAATTATATTATGACAGACCAGCTAGATCTACTGTCTCAATTATATTATGACAGACCAGCTAGATCTACTATCTCTATTATATTATGACAGACCAGCTAGATCTACTGTCTCTATTATATTATGACAGACCAGCTACATCTACTGTCTCTATTATATTATGTCAGACCAGCTAGATTTACTGTCTTAATTATTTTATGACAGACCAGCTAGATCTACTGTCTCTATTATTTTATGACAGACCAACTAGATCTACTGTCTCAATTATTTTATGACAGACCAGCTAGATCTACTGTCTCTATTATATTATGACAGACCAGCTAGAACTATTGTCTCTATTATATTATGACAGACCAGCTAGATCTACTATCTCAATTATATTATGACAGACCAGCTACATCTACTGTCTCTATTATATTATGACAGACCAGCTAGAACTATTGTCTCTATTATATTATGACAGACCAGCTAGATCTACTATCTCAATTATATTACAACAGACCAGCTAGATCTACTGTCTCTATTATATTATGTCAGACCAGCTAGATCTACTGTCTCAATTATTTTATGACAGACCAGCTAGATCTACTGTCTCTATTTTATGACAGACCAGCTAGATCTACTGTCTCAATTATTTTATGACAGACCAGCTACATCTACAGTCTCTGTGTCTCTATTATAGTATGACAGACCAGCTCGATCTACTGTCTGAATTATATTATTGCAGACCAGCTAGATCTACTGTCTCAATGATATTATGACAGACCAGCTAGATCTACTGTCTCTATTATATTATGACAGACCAGCTACATCTCCTGTCTCTATTATTTTATGTCAAGACCACCTAGATCTACTGTCTCAAAAATGTTTTGACAGACCAGCTAGATCTTGTGAACCCATTTAGTTCTGTACTGTAGCTTGTGAACCCATTTAGTTCTGTACTGTAGCTTGTGAACCCATTTAGTTCTGTACTGTAGCTTGTGAACCCATTTAGTTCTGTACTGTAGCTTGTGAACCCATTTAGTTCTGACTGTAGCTTGTGAACCCATTTAGTTCTGTACTGTAGCTTGTGAACCCATTTAGTTCTGTACTGTAGCTTCTGAACCCATTTAGTTCTGTACTGTAGCTTCTGAACCCATTTAGTTCTGTACTGTAGCTTGTGAACCCATTTAGTTCTGTACTGTAGCTTGTGAATCCATTTAGTTCTGTACTGTAGCTTGTGAACCCATTTAGTTCTGTACTGTAGCTTGTGAACCCATTTAGTTCTGTACTGTAGCTTCTGAACCCATTTAGTTATGTACTGTAGCTTGTGAACCCATTTAGTTATGTACTGTAGCTTGTGAACCCATTTAGTTCTGTACTGTAGCTTTTGAACCCATTTAGTTCTGTACTGTAGCTTGTGAACCCATTTAGTTCTGTACTGTAGCTTGTGAACCCATTTAGTTCTGTACTGTAGCTTGTGAACCCATTTAGTTCTGTACTGTAGCTTGTAAACCCATTTAGTTCTGTACTGTAGCTTGTGAACCCATTTAGTTCTGTAATATAGCTTCTGAACGCATTTAGTTCTGTACTGTAGCTTGTGAACCCATTTAGTTATGTACTGTAGCTTGTGAATGCTTTTATTTCTGTACTGTAGCTTGTGAACCCATTTAGTTCTGTACTGTAGCTTGTGAACCCATTTAGTTCTGTACTGTAGCTTCTGAACCCATTTAGTTCTGTACTGTAGCTTGTGAACCCATTTAGTTCTGTACTGTAGCTTGTGAACCCATTTAGTTCTGTACTGTAGCTTGTGAACCCATTTAGTTCTGTACTGTAGCTTGTGAACCCATTTAGTTCTGTACTGTAGCTTGTGAACCCATTTAGTTCTGTACTGTAGCTTCTGAACCCATTTAGTTATGTACTGTAGCTTGTGAACCCATTTAGTTCTGTACTGTAGCTTGTGAACCCATTTAGTCCTGTACTGTAGCTTGTGAACCCATTTAGTTCTGTACTGTAGCTTGTGAACCCATTTAGTTCTGTACTGTAGCTTGTGAACCCATTTAGTTCTGTACTGTAGCTTCTGAACCCATTTAGTTATGCACTGTAGCTTGTGAACCCATTTAGTTCTGTACTGTAGCTTGTGAACCCATTTAGTTCTGTACTGTAGCTTGTGAACCCATTTAGTTCTGTACTGTAGCTTGTGAACCCATTTAGTTCTGTACTGTAGCTTGTGAACCCATTTAGTTCTGTACTGTAGCTTGTGAACCCATTTAGTTCTGTACTGTAGCTTCTGAACCCATTTAGTTATGTGCTGTAGCTTGTGAACCCATTTAGTTCTGTACTGTAGCTTGTGAACCCATTTAGTTCTGTACTGTAGCTTCTGAACCCATTTCGTTCTGTACTGTAGCTTGTGATCCCATTTAGTTCTGTACTGTAGCTTGTGATCCCATTTAGTTCTGTACTGTAGCTTGTGAACCCATTTATACTGTAGCTTCTGAACCCATTTAGTTCTGTACTGTAGCTTGTGAACCCATTTAGTTCTGTACTGTAGCTCGTGAACCCATTTAGTTCTGTACTGTAGCTTGTGAACCCATTTAGTTCTGTACTGTAGCTTGTGAACCCATTTAGTTCTGTACTGTAGCTTGTGAACACATTTAGTTCTGTACTGTAGCTTGTGAACCCATTTAGATCTGTACTGTAGCTTCTGAACCCATTTAGTTCTGTACTGTAGCTTGTGATCCCATTTAGTTCTGTACTGTAGGTTGTGAACCCATTTAGATCTGTACTGTAGCTTCTGAACCCATTTAGTTCTGTACTGTAGCTTGTGAACCCATTTAGTTCTGTACTGTAGCTTGTATGTGTGCTATGTTGGAGAATATGTCTTTGATGTCAAGCTCAATGTTTTATGCTGTACAATGTTTTATTTAAACAAACAAAAAATATTTGTTTGTTTGTAGGAAAAAGGAAAAAATGAATAGAACGTTAATAACAAAAAAACAAACAGAAATTCCACATTTGCATAAGTATTCAGACCCTTTACTCAGTACTTTGTTGAACAACCTGTGTCAGCTTTTACAGCATTGAGTCTTCTTGGGTATGATGCTACACACTTGGCACACCTCTATTTGAGGAGTATCTCCCATTCTTCTCTGCAAATCCTCTCAAGCTCTTTCAGGTTGGATGGGGAGCATTGCTGCACAGCTATTTTCAACTTTCCAGATATGTTTGATCGGGTTCAAGTCCGGGCTCTGGATGGGCCACTCAAGGATATTCAGATACTTGTCCTGAAGCCACTCCTGTATTGTCTTGGTTTTGTGCTTAGGGTCGTTGTACTGTTGGAAGGTGAACCATCGCCCCAGTCTGAATACCTGAGCGCTCCGGAGCAGGTTTTCATCAAGGATCTCTTTGTACTTTGCTCCGTTCATCTTTGCCTCAATCCTGACTGGTCTTCCAGTCCCTGCCGCTGAAAAATATCCCCACAGCATGATGCTGCCACCACCATGCTTCACAATAGGGATGGTGCCAGGTTTCCTCCACACATGATGCTTGGCATTCAGGACAAAGAGTTCAATCTTGGTTTCATTAGACCGGAGAATCTTGTTTCTCAAGGTCTGAGTCTTTAGGTGCCAAGTGGGCTGTCATGTGCCTTTAACTGAGGATTGGCTTCTGTTTGGCCACTCTACCATAACGGCCTGATTGGTGGAGTGCTGCAGAGATGGTTGTCCTCAGGACTACAATCAAGTTGAAGAAACATCACAAGGACACTTTATCTGGACGTAGTTCGTCAGGACCTCCACCAGCCGAAGCTAAGTAGTAACATTAACATGCTGCCTTCTAATTGCAGTCGCTGTACTCATAATATACAGGAGAACGATCGCCTTACGGCGAGGATAGCTGTGCTGCAACCCCAGCTGCAATCGTTAGGCAAGGGTCATTTCAGTGTAGGGAGGAGGGGAATGCTGTAGGAATGCTCAACTGGTTCTACCCATTAAGTAGCGATTGGAAACCCAAATTGGTCTACACGGACAAGTTCTGGCCTGGTTTAGATCTTATCTGTCGGAAAGATATCAGTTTGTCTCTGTAGATGGTTTGTCCTCTGACAAATCAACTGTACATTTTGGTGTTCCTCAAGGTTCCGTTTTAGGACCACTATTGTTTTCACTATATATTTTACCTCTTGGGGATGTCATTCGAAAACATAATGTAAACTTTCACTGCTATGCAGATGACACACAGCTGTACATTTAGATGAAACATGGTGAAGCCCCAAAATTGCCCTCGCTGGAAGCCTGTGTTTCAGACATAAGGAAGTGGATGGCTGCAAAGTTTCTACTTTTAAACTCTGACAATACAGAGATGCTTGTTCTAGGTCCCAAGAAACAAAGAGATCTTCAGTTGAATCTGACAATTAATCTTGATGGTTGTTCAGTCGTCTCAAATAAAACTGTGAAGGACCTCGGCGTTACTCTGGACCCTGATCTCTCTTTTGACGAACATATCAAGGACAGCTTTTTTCCATCTATGTAACACTGCAAAAATCTGACATTTTCTGTCCAAAAATTATGCAGAAAAATTCATCCATGCTTTTGTCAATTCTAGGTTAGACTACTGCAATGCTCTACTTTCCGGCTACCCGGATAAAGCACTAAATAAACGTCAGTTAGTGCTAAACACGGCTGCTATAATCCTGACTGGAACCAATAAATTTGATCATATTACTCCCGTGCTAGCCTCCCTACACTGGCTTCCTGTTAAGGAAAGGGCTGATTTCAAGGTTTTACTGCTAACCAACAAAGCATTCCATGGGCTTGCTCCTATCCTATCTTTCCGATTTGGTCCTGCCGTACATACCTACACGTATGCTACGGTCACAAGACGCAGGCCTCCTAATTGTCCCTAGAATTTCTATACAAACAGCTGGAGGCAGGGCTTTTACCTATAGAGCTCCATTTTTATGGAATGGTCTGCCTACCCATGTGAGAGACGCAGACTCGGTCTCAAACTTTAAGTCTTTATTGAAGACTCATCTCTTCAGTAGGTCCTATGATTGAGTCTGGCCCAGGAGTGTGAAGGTGAACGGAAAGGCACTGGAGCAACAAACCGCTCTTGCTGTCTCTGCCTGGCCGGTTCCCAATCCCAACGGGGATTCTCTGCCTCTAACCCTATTACAGGGGCTGAGTCACTGGCTTACTGGTGCTCTTCCATGCCATCCCTAGGAGCGGTGTGTCACTTGAGTGGGTTGAGTCACTGACGTGGTCTTCCTGTCTGGGTTGGCGCCCCCCCTTGGGTTGTGCCGTGGCGGAGATCTTTGTGGGCTATACTCGGCCTCGTCTCAGGATGGTAAGTTGGTGGTTGAAGATATCCCTATAGTGGTGTGAGGGCTGTGCTTTGGCAAGGTGGTTGGGGTTATATCCTGCCTGTTTGGCCCTGTCTGGGGGAATCATCTCATGGGGCCACAGTGTCTCCTGACCTGTCTCAGCCTCCAGTATTTATGCTGCAGTAGTTTATGTCCCGGGGGGCTAGGGTCAGTCTGTTATATCTGGAGTATTTCTCCTGTCTTATCCGGTGTCCTGTGTGAATTTAAGTATGCTCTCTCTAATTCTCTTTCTTTCTTTCTTTCTTTCTTTCTCTCTCTCTCTCTCTCTCGGAGGATGGCCCAGGACTACCTGGCATGATGACTCCTTGCTGTCCCCAGTCCACCTGGCCGTGCTGCTGCTCCAGTTTCAACTGTTCTGCCTGTGGCTATGGAACCCTGACCTGTTCGCTGGACGTGCTACCTTGTCCCAGACCTGCTGTTTTTAACTCTCTAGAGACAGCAGGAGCTGTAGAGATACTCTCAATGATCGGCTATGAAAAGCCAACTGACATTTACTCCTGAGGTGCTGACCTGTTGCACCCTCGACAACTACTGTGATTATAATTATTTGACCATGCTGGTCATTTATGAACATTTGAACATCCCTACCTTTCTAGGGAGTTTTTCCTAGCCACCGTGCTTCTACACCTGCATTGCTTGCTGTTTGGGGTTTTAGGCTGGGTTTCTGTACAACACTTTGAGATATCAGCTGATGTAAGAAGGGTTATATAAATATATTTGATTTGATGATCGGTGGAAACAGGATGCACCTGAGCTCAATTTCGATTCTCATTGCAAAGGGTCTGAATAAGGTATTTCCATTGTTTTATTTTTTTATAAATTAGCTAAATGTTCTAAAAACCTATTTTCACTTTGTCATTTTGGGATATTGTGTGTAGATTGATGAATAAAAAAAAAACATTTTTTTTTTTAGAATAAGGCTGTAATGTAACAAAATGTGGAAAAAGTCAAGGGGTCTGAATACTTTCCAAAAGGCACTGTATACTGTAGCTAGGAAAGTAAGTGTATGTTGTGTAGTAAGCTGTTAGTAACCCATATATCTCACACTAATAATTTGGTCCATGTCCTAGCTCGCTCATTAATGTCTGTTAATCGAAATGACGGATTGCCTCTTATCCGTTCGTCTTCCTCTTATGCCATTTCAATTGTCATTAGAAACCACATTTGTTTAAGCAAGTCAGCAATATCGCCCATGTTTTTTTTAAGCAGTAAATGAGGCTGAATGAACTGTTTCACTGCCAGACAAGGCTCCACTGATAACCTGGGGTAGCAGTGGTAAGGTGTTGGGACTGCTGTTGGGACTGCTGTTGGGACAGCTTTATGTAGGGCCTAACTGTTTGTGGGCACCGTTTGTCACCGTTATAGTGCAATTAATGTATTGTTTAGTGTTGTGTTGTGGCTTTGCTGGCATGAATCCCGCTAATTTGTTTGGAGTTTGCCCCACCAAGATTGGCATGCTAAAATTGACACTGAAGGGTTTCCAGTCCTCAGTTCCCTTTGACATTGTTTCAACTGACACAAAATGTGCCCCTCGTTTTACAGATGCTGTCTCAATGAAGACTGGACTTCTTTGCCGATTATCTCCCATAGAAGTGAAGGCGTGTTCCATTGGGAATGACTGACATCACACATTTTCCTAAAAAGACAAAAACGGCCAGCAGGACCTAAAACTACTCTGTCTGAATAGATTATTGTATGATACATTCATCGTTTTTTTTTTGTTGTAACAAAGTGTATATTTTTGTACTGAATCTATGTTAATACCTCATGTTTAGCAATTCAAAAATGCCTTAACAATGACAGTCAAACTCAAGAACATTGCATCCGTGTTTGCAACAACAACAACAAAAAAATAGGTGCTGTGTCTGTCGGTGGTCTTTAAAGCATACGTTCTGCCCATTGAAACAAGACAAAATGGGAAACTTCTGTTCTTTTAATAAAATGGTTGAAAACAAAATCAATTCATGAATAATAATACAACAAAAAAAAATGTAATCTCTCAATTGAATGGCAGCGCCCTTTATACTTGGACTGAAACAAGAACATTTACAATGCATAGTACTGCTTCCAGTGATGGCCCGTTCCAGTCAAAAGGAATAGGGAGGAGGAAGGTATTGCATTCGATCACACAAATGTACTCTATAATTCATTATGCTGGAGACAGTATTGGCAACAATTAAGAATTGGATCTATTGAGGGAGTCAAATTTCGCATGGTTATAAATATGCTATAGACATGAAACCACCAGCATCCAAGTGGTAAAAAAATATTTTTAAAAAATTATAGAAAAAGTTACAAAATTTAAAACACTACAAAATTCTAACATGAAAATAGTGATTCCAGATCACCAAAATATTTAGACAATTCACATATTTCTTTTTCACCATAACACTGTAAACTCATGCAATAAAAAATGGGGTTGTTGTGTCAGTAACAATTGTGCCATCTTCCCGGCAAATTTGTTACTCAACGTTTTCCCAAAACAAAGTCACTATTCCAGTATCTATAATATCCCTTGAACATGACTGAGTTTCCAACCATCTTTATCAAAGGTTCATCGTAAGGGCAGTTTCTGACTTATTTTCCTTCTCTGCCATAGTTTCTGGTGAAGAATGAGGGGGATTCGTGACCATCTTTATCAAGAGTTCATCATCGGAGTTCTCCTTATCCCCTGGCAAATAAATAAACAACTATAGGTGCTCTGCATAATAGGTAGAGAATAGCCGATTTCAATGTTATCTATCAAACAGTGCAGCTGTAGACTATGTCAAAGATATTCCATATGGGAACGGAAATATACGATAAGAGGAATTCTTACCTGCACTTCTTTTACCGGTGTTTCCCACGTTGGCTCTATAGTTATCTTCCAAGACTTCTTCAGTGTCACATCTCTCCAGAATCACCATTAGGCTCTTCATTTGTGGATTTCTCACCATCTTTTTACTCAAGGGCTCATCGTCTGAGCTGTCATCCAAAGACCCTGATAAAGCAATACAAATGATCAACTATTGCATAAAACAAGACAACCTATTTTATTCTAAGGTGTATTTTGGATTGTGCTGAAAAAGAATTCTCACCTTCACGTGTTCTTTGGACAACTTTGGTGCTCCGTCTGATGACTGCTTTGTTCATAATGTCTGGTCTCGTCTTCTTTCTGGCTACCACAGTCTTTTCTGATACGCTCCTCTTCTTTAACGGCGTCGTGGTCTTCTTTACAGCTTTAAGAGGCTTCTTGACTAGATTTATCAAGGGCTTATCATCAGAATCAGAACTCACCTCTTCCTCTGACAATTCAAACAGGATGAAGCAAAAAATATTAGAGAGATTTAACGACCCAAATTCAGCGACCCAACCTGATCTGCCAGGATATTGTGCAATAAAATTGAAAAAGTGCTTTGCAGAATTAGTTACCTCTGCTCATTTTCCCTTCAATTTTATTACAGTTGTTGCTGTTTGATTCCTTAGTGACACACCTCTTCAGTATTTTCCTTTCAGTCTCTTTAGATGGAGACTTCTTGGTCAGATATATTAATGGCTCATCATCAGAGCTGTCATCTGAGGTCTCTGATCATGCAATCAGAAAACAAAACATTTGAATTAGAAACAAGGATACAAGTCTCCAAAATATTATGTCACGGTGAAAGCATCGGAGCCAAGAGGCGATATGTATTCTCACCTATACTCCTGTTGTGTTTTTTAAAAACTTTTCTGGGCTTTTTAATGCCAGGTGTTTTTCTGGCTGTAGTGGTGGGTGTCTTCGTTCGCATTTGTGTCTTGAGTTTGTCGACCATGTTAATCAGGGGCACTTCATCTGAGCTGTCACCTGATGATGAATCTAGTTACATAGAAGAACAAATGTGAAGAGGAAAGCAAGTTTAGTCCCGCTGAATCCATTTAGCTAATTTCTGTATTTATTTTCTAAATACAAGATGTGAGGAACTAGTCTCACCTGTGCTCATTTTATTAGTGTTCTGTGAGCTATTTCTGCGCTTCTTCACATCGTTCACCTCTCTGGCTGTGTTGAAGGGTCTCTTTTTGAATGGCAATGATGTCTGTTTAGGGATCTTTCTAACCATCTTTATCAAGGGCTCATCGTCTGAGCTACCATAGGAGTCCTCATTCTGGGTTGAACCTACAATTATGACAAAGACTAAATAAAATTGATACCTCCTTTCCATTCGGAATAGTAGTGTGTGGGTTTGTGTGTGTGTGTTGTATTCAGGGCATAGCCTACATGTTGAGGAGCTTGAGAGGGGTTCCCACCTGTGAATTTGTTGTTTGTCTTCTTGATGCCATTACCTGTTCCTCTTTTGATATCAGTAGTCCCTGGCCTCTTTGCTTGTACAGTGGCTTTTTTAGCTCTGGAAAGTTTATTCAGCAACTTCGTCAAGGGCTCATCATCTGAGGTGTCATCCAACCCTAATCACATAAACAGTGAATATGATGATCAACAATATATAATTATAAATATATAATTATAAATATATTTAAATAGGTGTTTAAAGGTTTTAATTTCACTGTAGTGTTCGCTCACCAGAATCTTTTCTAGTGCTATTCTTTGACTCAGGTTCAGGTTGTCGGTTCTGGTCTTTTTCACCCTGAGTCCCATTGTGTTCCATGTGCTGCGGCTTCTTCTTTACTAATGCAATTAGGGGTTCATCATCGGAGCTGTCCAAGGACTCTAACGGTACTGCCAGAAAACATGTTAAAAGAATACAACTGCTAGCTATAAGTCATTGCATATGTTCGAGGGGCATATCGTTAAGAGTCCTTGGATGACTTGTCTAATTCAATAAAGGTTAAATAAATAAAATATTCACCTGTGCGTGTCTCCACCATGTTTTGACTTTCACTTCTTCTGCTCAATCTGAAGCTCAAGTTAAAATGCGCGAGGATATACACAAAAATTGAATACTCAAATAACACACTAGTATGAAAATATAGCTAGCGATTTACTCAACAAGTAAAAACCTTGATCCGCCGATTGCCTTTCCAAGATATGCAAGACTGCAAGATGTCAATTTCCTTTTGTTTACACTTGCTAGAAGCACCGAGCTCTGCGCTAGAACAGAGAGGAAAAGGCGGAGCGAGAGATTTTACTCCACCTAAAATCTTTCCACGAAATAAACCCACGAAGTGAGGAATTTTTGTATGTAATTGTATGTAAAAAAATGTAATTGCTCATTTACTACCTAAGGCTTATTTTATCGAATAGAAGTTTCGAAATGGTTAGGTTGAATGCACTGATATAAGTAGACCTACGTGGCATTTCGGAAACGACTTTATATTGCAGTTGTGCCTGTTGTCATAGAGATAGATAGAGGACTCATCATAGATAGCATAACCATTGCCATTGTTGGATTCCGCCATTTTAAGGTAGCCAACTGGGAGGGGATTCCAATAAGTTGTGAGCAATCAGCCAATGTAAAAGAAGAAAATAGACTACTTAAAAAATTGAGATAGCCCCAATGGCGCTGCCCTTGCTGTCACAGACGCTATAATGGCACAATTACAAGTATGAGTCCTCTATCTATCTCTATGGCATGTTGTTCTGCCTTGTCATTGGCTAGAAGGGTCCCACCTGATGTCACCTCCTCACGTCTGCCTTCCATCTTTGAGGACATGTAAATTCCATTTTTAGAGCGGTCACTTTACTATCTTGTCAATCTAAATGACAATCTTCGACTAGACGGCTCGATGTCCCTATTTGATGACGTCATGGTCCAGCATTTTGTGTTCAATATTGAAACTACTGGGAGCCTACTTGTAAATGAAGAGGGTCTTTTACTTAATTATAAGGCATTCTTATCACTTTACAAGGTCCCTGTAACATCTAAAGATTTTGCAATTGTTTTAGATGCCATTCCATCTGGTGTTGCTTTATTTTTCATTAAATCTGTTGACTCATCAGTAGGAAAGATTTGTTTTTCTTTCAGTCCATCCAACAACAGTAGAGCTCTACGAGCCTTGTTGGAATGGTTTTATTGATAAAATCTTTGTTGGGAAAAAGTTTGGATGTTACCACACACTTATTATACTTATACTTATTAATAAAATTAGGACGTTTTTTTAAATTATTCATAAATATTATCCTGCCAACCACTATATGAAGAAATTTAAGAAAAACATCAATTCAAATTGTACCTTTTGTAATGACCACCCAGTAACAGTGTTGCATCTTTTTGGGGGGATTGTATTCATGTAAGAGAACTGTGGCAAGACATCAGTAGATTTCTAACTGAACACATTTATGAAGATTTTAAACCTTTGTGGAGAGATGTACTGCTTGGATTCTTTTTTAAGTTGAAACAATTTTAAGTAATTAATTTAATTATTATTTCGGTCAAATTTCATATTCACAAATGTACATTTACAAACAAAACTTTTTTTTTTATCTTACAATTTTTTTTTTTTAACTATATTTGAAATACTCTACCAACAAAAAAAGCTGTTAGAATGATAAAATGTGTGTATGCCCCATAGAAGGTCCTTGTGTAATGTGATATTGTACACCCTAGCCCAAATGTTCTTTATATAGACTTATGTTCCCCAATGTACTTTTTGTATTGATTTGTTAATAATAATAATAATAAAAACGTATAAAAAGGATGAATACTCGAACCCCCCCAAAAAATACAAAGCAATAATGTAAACAATTGGGTGTATTCATTCTGCCGATTAAGTTACAAAACATTTCTTAAACGGAAGCAAACTGAACTTAACAGGGAGGAACATACCTGAATTATTATTTATTTGCTTCAGTTTGGTTCTTAAACGCTAAACAGCTTCCATAGTGAATATACTAGAGTTTGTAGTTGATAAATTCAGATCCCTCCCCATTTGATTCCGTTTTCGCCATTTGGTTCCTAGAGTAAGCAATTAACGGTTTCGCAACAGAAGTAGTTTACTCCAACCGTTTACTCTAATTGCAATGAAAACAAATTTCTATTGGACAGATTTAGGTAGGTCCCTCCCCATTTCGTTACCGTTTGCTTCGTACAGTAAATGGTTAATGGTTTCCGTTGCAAAACATTTTTGCAAAAGACTAAACGTTTTGCAACGGACTCTGACTAATGAATGCACCCCTGTAGTGTGCAGTGCACTACGCAGCTAGTGACAAATCAGTGCAGTCATTAAGTCTCAATTAAGTGAGTCAGTCATAATGTAGTTAGTTTGGTTCATTTATTAAGCTACACATGTTTAATAAATGTCATGTTCGAACATGGTGTCAGAATATAGACAGAGGAACATGATAAGTATGGTAGCCAACTAAAGCCTCAATAACCTGGAAAGAGAGAGAGAACTGTCAAATGTTTTCAACTTTTCTTGCTAAAAACAATGCAGGTACAACTAATACCCAATTGAAGGCTACACTAACTAACCAGTCACTCTGATTAAAGCCAAATGACCCATCCTTATTTGGTGTTTTTTATTTTGGCCCAGTTTATGAAAACGTGAATTATAATGAATTAATTAATCATTACAAAACCCCCCAAAAAAAAACACTAATGCAGAAGTACTCATTTACATAACGTCTCAACTAAAATAATATTAGTCCTTGGACAGTTAAGCCGCTCATCATCCCCACACACACACTGGAACATTAAAAGGACAGTAGGTAGCCTAGCGGTTAGAGCGCCTAGCGGTTAGAGCGCCTAGCGGTTAGAGCGCCTAGCGGTTAGAGCGCCTAGCGGTTAGAGCGCCTAGCGGTTAGAGCGTCTAGCGGTTAGAGCGCCTAGCGGTTAGAGCGCCTAGCGGTTAGAGCGTTGGGCCAGTAACCGAAAGGCTGCTGTTTCCGATACCCAAGTCGACAAGGTGAAAAATCTGTCGATGTGCCCTTGAGCAAGGCACTTAATCCTAATTTGCTCCGGCGACGTACTACTATGGCTGATCCTGTAAAAACAACACATTTCACTGCACCTAGCTGGTGTATCTGACTATAAAACATATATTTTTTATTATTTTTTTTAAAAGCCATTAATGATGTGTGATATTGACAAACAAATGGCGAAGATCCATATTGAATGCAAATACCATTTAACCATTTGTACATCAAAATGAATTGTTTAGGAGCATACGTGTGCTGCTGATCCTGAATTATAGTGATCTCCAACTAAACCCACAAGATGCGTCATATTTCCTCTCATAATAAACAGAAGAACTTAACCATAACATTTCAAACAGCCTTATAGCCATCTCTGCTCACACGAGGTACTGTACACACAAGAAGAAGACACCACTTAAAGAGGAGCAACTTGGGGAACGAATGCTTTGCGCTGTACAACGTCGATGTCTTTATGCTGGTATCGTGTGACTGCTCAAAAGGGAAGGAGTTACAAAGCAGCTATTTTACTTGCTTCTCGGACGCCACTCAAATAGGCTCCTGTTACCGTCTGAGGAAAGTGCCTGTTGGTCGCCTGAAGATAGAAAGACAGGAGAAAAACAAAATGTTAAATCAGGCGCCGTATCTATCAAGCGTCTCAGAGTAGGAGTACTGATCTAGGATCAGGTCTCATCTGTGCATGTCATCTGATTCCTTGTGATCTAAAAGGCAAAACAGGTCCTAAATCAGCAGTCCTACTCTGAGATGCTTCTCATGGATGTTCTCTTTCAAGTGAAGGCCTGTAGTAATACATTGGTATAAGATACAGGAGGCTGGAGGCACCTTAATTGGGGAGGACAGGCTCGTGGTAATGGCTGGAGCGGAATTAGTGGAATGGTATCAAATACATCAAACACACATGGTTTCCAGGTGTTTGATGCCATTCCATTTGCTCCGTTCCGGACATTATCATGAGCCGTCCTCCCCTCAGCAGCCTCCACTGGTGTACGATGATAAAATGGGGTCAAGGTCTTACCTCCCCAGCAAAGAACACCTTTCCTTGCACATCTTCAGCAATGATGTCATAGGCCTCCCCGCTGCCCCCTGTCTTCACGAAGCTGTATGACATCTGAGACCACATGTCTCTGCTCCACCGAGTCACAAAGTAATTCACCGGATCGGGGACCTCCTACAGGGGAAAAATACGTAAAGATACAGGTACAACATTATTTATTTATTTGACATTTATTTTGTATACCTTCAAAATGTCACTTGTAGCAGTCCTAATGTAATGTGTGGTTCTCTCTTCAAAGTAGTAGACAGTTGTTCTAATACCTGCTCTTTGAAGAGTTCACGCAGCACCTTCACGCACTGATCAGCGACATCTTTGTCCTCCATGTCCCTGATAGAAGGCACAGCTTCACCACTGATGACGGACATCAGGACACTGCGTTTTCCCTGCGGAATGGGCCAAGACAGGAACACATCTTTTTCTCTGGTAGGAAACCTTTTTTTTTTTTTCTTTACATATTCAGCATACATTCCTGTCCACAATTCAACAGGTTCACTTCAATGAACATGCTGCAAAAACCTCAGCTGTCTCTAATGTCTACATAACAGCATTGCTCTCCTTTGAAATAACAGATGTTTACATAGTAGTTAAGTAAGTTTAGCTAGAGTACAAAGATGATTGGTGGAATCTCACCTGTGGATCCATGTCATAGAACACACCAAACATCCCTCTCTTGTCAGGACTGGGTGGAATGTGGCCAAAGTAATCTGCTCCTTGGATCTTTCCGTCCCAGAAGCGAAACGGGAACTGCAGAGCAACCTGAGAGTAGGAATGTGTGTTAAGACAGTTTCTGATGAAGACAACTTGTCTGTTGGTTATTAGGTTATTAAATTATTGCATCTGAGCTCCGAGAGAGTGAGGGTCTCCTTTTCTGTTTTCAAGTGTTCTACTCCACTAGCCAGCACCTCTAATAAACAGGTGTTCTACTCCACTAGCCAGCACCTCTAATAAACAGGTGTTCTACTCCACTAGCCAGCACCTCTAATAAACAGGTGTTCTACTCCGCTAGCCAGCACCTCTAATAAACAGGTGTTCTACTCCGCTAGCCAGCACCTCTAATAAACAGGTGTTCTACTCAGCTAGCTAGCACCTCTAATAAACAGGTGTTCTACTCCGCTAGCCAGCACCTCTAATAAACAGGTGTTCTACTCCGCTAGCCAGCACCTCTAATAAACAGGTGTTCTACTCCGCTAGCCAGCACCTCTAATAAACAGGTGTTCTACTCCGCTAGCCAGCACCTCTAATAAACAGGTGTTCTACTCCACTAGCCAGCACCTCTAATAAACAGGTGTTCTACTCCGCTAGCCAGCACCTCTAATAAACAGGTGTTCTACTCCACTAGCCAGCACCTCTAATAAACAGGTGTTCTACTCCGCTAGCCAGCACCTCTAATAAACAGGTGTTCTACTCCGCTAGCCAGCACCTCTAATAAACAGGTGTTCTACTCCGCTAGCCAGCACCTCTAATAAACAGGTGTTCTACTCCGCTAGCCAGCACCTCTAATAAACAGGTGTTCTACTCCGCTAGCCAGCACCTCTAACAAACAGGTGTTCTACTCCACTAGCCAGCACCTCTAATAAACAGGTGTTCTACTCCGCTAGCCAGCACCTCTAATAAACAGGTGTTCTACTCCACTAGCCAGCACCTCTAATAAACAGGTGTTCTACTCCACTAGCCAGCACCTCTAATAAACAGGTGTTCTACTCCGCTAGCCAGCACCTCTAATAAACAGGTGTTCTACTCCGCTAGCTAGCACCTCTAATAAACAGGTGTTCTACTCCGCTAGCCAGCACCTCTAATAAACAGGTGTTCTACTCCGCTAGCCAGCACCTCTAATAAACAGGTGTTCTACTCCGCTAGCCAGCACCTCTAATAAACAGGTGTTCTACTCCGCTAGCCAGCACCTCTAATAAACAGGTGTTCTACTCCGCTAGCTAGCACCTCTAATAAACAGGTGTTCTACTCCACTAGCCAGCACCTCTAATAAACAGGTGTTCTACTCCGCTAGCCAGCACCTCTAATAAACAGGTGTTCTACTCCGCTAGCCAGCACCTCTAATAAACAGGTGTTCTACTCCGCTAGCTAGCACCTCTAATAAACAGGTGTTCTACTCCGCTAGCCAGCACCTCTAATAAACAGGTGTTCTACTCCGCTAGCTAGCACCTCTAATAAAACAGGTGTTCTACTCCGCTAGCCAGCACCTCTAATAAACAGGCGTTCTACTCCGCTAGCCAGCACCTCTAATAAACAGGCGTTCTACTCCGCTAGCCAGCACCTCTAATAAACAGGCGTTCTACTCCGCTAGCCAGCACCTCTAATAAACAGGCGTTCTACTCCGCTAGCCAGCACCTCTAATAAACAGGTGTTCTACTCCGCTAGCCAGCACCTCTAATAAACAGGTGTTCTACTCCGCTAGCCAGCACCTCTAATAAACAGGTGTTCTACTCTGCTAGCCAGCACCTCGCCTAAACAGGTGTTCTACTCCGCTAGCCAGCACCTCGCCTAAACAGGTGTTCTACTCAGCTAGCCAGCACCTCGCCTATACAGGTGTTCTACTCAGCTAGCCAGCACCTCTAATAAACAGGTGTTCTACTCCGCTAGCCAGCACCTCTAATAAACAGGTGTTCTACTCCGCTAGCCAGCACCTCTAATAAACAGGTGTTCTACTCCGCTAGCCAGCACCTCTAATAAACAGGTGTTCTACTCCGCTAGCCAGCACCTCTAATAAACAGGTGTTCTACTCCGCTAGCCAGCACCTCTAATAAACAGGTGTTCTACTCCGCTAGCTAGCACCTCTAATAAACAGGTGTTCTACTCCGCTAGCCAGCACCTCTAATAAACAGGTGTTCTACTCCACTAGCCAGCACCTCTAATAAACAGGTGTTCTACTCCGCTAGCCAGCACCTCTAATAAACAGGTGTTCTACTCCGCTAGCCAGCACCTCTAATAAACAGGTGTTCTACTCCGCTAGCTAGCACCTCTAATAAACAGGTGTTCTACTCCGCTAGCCAGCACCTCTAATAAACAGGTGTTCTACTCCGCTAGCCAGCACCTCTAATAAACAGATGTTCTACTCCGCTAGCTAGCACCTCTAATAAACAGGTGTTCTACTCCACTAGCCAGCACCTCTAATAAACAGGTGTTCTACTCCGCTAGCCAGCACCTCTAATAAACAGGTGTTCTACTCAGCTAGCTAGCACCTCTAATAAACAGGTGTTCTACTCCGCTAGCCAGCACCTCTAATAAACAGGCGTTCTACTCCGCTAGCCAGCACCTCTAATAAACAGGCGTTCTACTCCGCTAGCCAGCACCTCTAATAAACAGGCGTTCTACTCCGCTAGCCAGCACCTCTAATAAACAGGCGTTCTACTCCGCTAGCCAGCACCTCTAATAAACAGGTGTTCTACTCCGCTAGCCAGCACCTCTAATAAACAGGTGTTCTACTCCGCTAGCCAGCACCTCTAATAAACAGGTGTTCTACTCCGCTAGCCAGCACCTCGCCTAAACAGGTGTTCTACTCCGCTAGCCAGCACCTCGCCTAAACAGGTGTTCTACTCAGCTAGCCAGCACCTCGCCTATACAGGTGTTCTACTCAGCTAGCCAGCACCTCTAATAAACAGGTGTTCTACTCCGCTAGCCAGCACCTCTAATAAACAGGTGTTCTACTCCGCTAGCCAGCACCTCTAATAAACAGGTGTTCTACTCCGCTAGCCAGCACCTCTAATAAACAGGTGTTCTACTCCGCTAGCCAGCACCTCTAATAAACAGGTGTTCTACTCCGCTAGCCAGCACCTCTAATAAACAGGTGTTCTACTCCACTAGCCAGCACCTCTAATAAACAGGTGTTCTACTCCGCTAGCCAGCACCTCTAATAAACAGGTGTTCTACTCCGCTAGCCAGCACCTCTAATAAACAGGTGTTCTACTCCGCTAGCCAGCACCTCTAATAAACAGGTGTTCTACTCCGCTAGCCAGCACCTCTAATAAACAGGTGTTCTACTCCGCTAGCTAGCACCTCTAATAAACAGGTGTTCTACTCCACTAGCCAGCACCTCTAATAAACAGGTGTTCTACTCCGCTAGCCAGCACCTCTAATAAACAGGTGTTCTACTCCGCTAGCTAGCACCTCTAATAAACAGGTGTTCTACTCCGCTAGCCAGCACCTCTAATAAACAGGTGTTCTACTCAGCTAGCTAGCACCTCTAATAAACAGGTGTTCTACTCCGCTAGCCAGCACCTCTAATAAACAGGCGTTCTACTCCGCTAGCCAGCACCTCTAATAAACAGGCGTTCTACTCCGCTAGCCAGCACCTCTAATAAACAGGCGTTCTACTCCGCTAGCCAGCACCTCTAATAAACAGGCGTTCTACTCCGCTAGCCAGCACCTCTAATAAACAGGCGTTCTACTCCGCTAGCCAGCACCTCTAATAAACAGGTGTTCTACTCCGCTAGCCAGCACCTCTAATAAACAGGTGTTCTACTCCGCTAGCCAGCACCTCTAATAAACAGGTGTTCTACTCCACTAGCCAGCACCTCGCCTAAACAGGTGTTCTACTCCGCTAGCCAGCACCTCGCCTAAACAGGTGTTCTACTCAGCTAGCCAGCACCTCGCCTATACAGGTGTTCTACTCAGCTAGCCAGCACCTCGCCTATACAGGTGTTCTACTCAGCTAGCCAGCACCTCACCTAAACAGGTGTTCTACTCCTCCGCTAGCCAGCACCTCGCCTAAACAGTTGTTCTACTCCGCTAGCCAGCACCTCACCTAAACAGGTGTTCTACTCCGCTAGCCAGCACCTCACCTAAACAGGTGTGTGTTTCTTTCACCTCCAGATTATCAAGACAGTTTCTGGTGACAGGGTGAACCAGTTTCATTTACATCGCCCAGACTGTGTCGCAGCTCTAAACCCTTACCTTTTCAATGAGACCTGCTCCAAGACTGTGGATGGCTTTCAGCTTTCTCTCAGGAAGAGGAGGGTTGAATTGAATGATATTCTTCTGGAGTAAAGTCAATGGGACTGTCACCAGAACCTAAAAAAAAATACAAAATAAATGTTCCCAAAACTACAGTTAAGAGTGGAGTGTCAGGGAAGACAACTGTACTTTAACATGCATCGTTACTCTGTAAATAAACACATGAGTCCTTACTTTCTGTGCTGTCCACTGAGTCCCATTGGATGAGGTAACTTTGACTATATCCCCTGAGTAATCGATAGCTTGAACCTACAATGAAACAAGTGTACTGTGATTGTGAGGCATTGCTCGAAATGCTTGAGTACAAAAACAAATTTGAGAAACCTCTCACTTGTATCTAACTATATACTACAACCAAGATGAGAGGAGAATGGGCAACGAAAGGAACATAAGGAGATATTATTTGGGACGCACACTAAGTGTGCACTTGTTCACACATCTAAAAAGCATTGAATTGCTTAAGGCATTGGCTAGTAGGAGTTCCCAGCATATTTCTCATACCAGTCATTTCATTTCAAATCAGTGAAGGGAAGTAGACAAGTGCACACTTTGCGAGGAAGGAGAGATAATTGGGACATAGTATTTGATGGCTCACCGGGCTCTTGATGCGGATGTCGAGGCCCTCAGCCAGTTTGTTAAGCACAGACGAATAGCCCTCTGTCAGCAGTGTATGGTCTCCTGAGAACTGAGCAAAGAACTCATTGTGGTCCCAGGATCGAGCCGACACCTGCGAACACACACACACACACACACACACACACACACACACACACACACGCACACACGCAGACAGACTAAATTCAGGGGTTAAAGCAACAACAAAATATCCCATGACTGAAAGTTAAGACGATCTCAGATGGATTGTCTGGGGACAAGTTAACCTCCACTTTCATGTAAGAACGTCATAACCATCATGCTTTCAGGAAAGATAATCATTTTGTACATGTACCCTTGCTTAGGGGGTCCCGGGTCCTCAACGGGATAATGTTTATCACAAGGACTGAGAAGCTCAGTTCTAGTGACTTTAAAAAAATAAAAAACATTCTACTAAAAAAAACATGAAAATAAAATGACACTGACACCATCTAAAATATAATTTCCACTTCCAAAAATGGGCCCAATAACTATTGGTAAAAATGATATTAAAATTATTTGAACATATTGGATCATTCATATAGCCTATGCATGGTCTATATTATCAGGTATGCTATCAGGAATAAGCATTAGCACCTGTAGCCCAACTGATAGCATAGTGGCTATAAATTATACCTAGGCTGAAGCATGGGGTTGGTCCATCTGCATTTACCCCAGAGAACACCACATCCTGATTGTTATTATTCATTTATTATAAATACATCCTTATTCATTAGTATTCACTTCACTTTTTTTTTTCTATTACAGAGTATGTCACTGCCCTTCGAAGGCAACATTGCCCATTTTAAGAGCTCAGTTGCACCTAAACCATTCTTGAAACTCTGGTTGTAAAAACTGCATTTGTAAAACTCCGCCACGCGCAATTGAAGGAGTATAGAAATAACCGTGGTAGCAATGGAAAACTGGGATCCCACTCTTCTTTTAGCAAAGGTCAAAACTGCTTTCAAAAGTGTTTTCCCACGACTGCATTGGCTCTTGTATGAGCCTCGAGAGGAATATTTATAAAACACAACAAGCCGACTTGGCAAATAGGTCAAATATTCTACTATGGGGTTGTCTGATTTTGTTTTAATAACATTAAAATGGCAAAAAAAAAATGTAGCATAGTCTTTGAATGACTTTACAAGCAGCTACAGTAGACTAGACGCCGCTGTCGGAGTGGAGCGCTGCTGTGGTGTGCATGACAGACTATTTAATTCCCTTCGTCTGAACATCGGAGTGTCATCCACAATCATGCAGGTCAGTTGAATACAAACAGTGTAACAGAAAATAAAATACTTGAGAATACATTTATTTGGGAATATATTTCATAGCCTAATAGAGACAAGCATGTCTGTTCTATGTCATCTCCAAACCAGATTTGATTGAGCATCTTCACTGATCGGGGAAAATAAGAAAAAAAAAAAAAACTTCTCCAGAATCCATATGATGGAAATCCGTTGCTGTAACGGAGAACTTTGACCCCTGACTATGTTGTCATAACTCTCCTACGGTCACTTCATGGACTGTCACAAGAGACAGGGTAGGGATTGATCTCATCCTCAGACCTGGTCCAGTGTGCTTCCACAGGCATATTCCAGGTTGCTGAGGTGGAACTGAAGCACTTTCTCCTCCAGCTGGCTGAACTGGACCCCAGACTCCTGAAGGAATGTCTTGTAGACCTCCTGGATTTTCTCTGGAAGTGAACATTGTAAAATGATAGAAACTAGAAACTGACCAAATGTCTATCACTACTTTGTACTTCATATATAAGCACATCATTGAGTGACTAGGGTTGCAAAATTACAATACCTGTCCCGAAATTACCAAGTCTTCCAGAAATCCTGGTTGGAATATTTCTGGAATCAGGAGTAAATAAATATAAATTCTGTGATTATTCTAAAAGCCGGGTTTATGCTACACGATTTTGCCCCATATTTATTTCCCAGACAAGTTGAGATCGGAGACAAAATCCCCATGTCTGTGCCACACCATTTAGTGTGTGACCCCTGTCTGTGCCACACCATTTAGTGTGTGACCCCTGTCCGTGCTACAGCGTTTAGTGTGACCCCTGTTTGTGCCACAGCGTTTACTGTGACCCCTGTCCGTGTGTGACCCCTGTCTGTGCCACACCATTTAATGTGTGACCCCTGTCTGTGCCACAGCATTTAGTGTGTGACCCCTGTCTGTGCCACAGCATTTAGTGTGTGACCCCTGTCTGTGCCACAGCATTTAGTGTGTGACCCGTCTGAGCCACATCAAGGTGGTTGCTTAATGTGAGAGGTTAAGCGATGTTAGGATTTTGAAAGTCGTGTAGTATATACACCAGGCTTTACCGCTATTTCTGTAAAACCTTGGAATTTTGGGGAAAGTTACCAGAGTTCGCAACCCTAGGAGTGACTACAAATGTGTTGTACCTCCCAGAGGAGTGTCCTGGTTCTGAGACTTGTCTTTCCTCCATTCTGACACCACATCCAGGATGGCGTTAAAGTGGAAGTCCATGCGCTTATCGATGGCCGGGTCTGTGGCACTCCCTCCCTCCTGGAACAGGTCACACCTCTCCCCCAGCTTGTGCATATTAATGCTGAGCTACATACAAGAGAAGCAACTGAGTATGTGAATACTTGTAGGACCCGAAAGACTTCTGAGGCATCTATTTGCAGTTACACAATACTAAATGAAATGAGGCAGCAGCATAAAAAATACAAAGTTCTTTGGTTGAACTGTGGGTGAATGATTAGAAATGTTGACATTGAAAAATCCTGTTTTCAAGGTACGGTTTGTGAGTGAATGACTGAGTGCCAGTAGTGTGTGTCAGTGTTGTTACAAAGACTCTCTCACCTGCTCACTCATTAGTGCAATTGGGTTGTTCACACAGCCGTTCACAATCTGAGCCCCCCGACCCACAGTGACGCCGCCCAGCGATGTATCGTCCCACACCCGCCCTCCAATCCGCTCACTCGCCTCGAGCATCACCACCTGTGATTGGATCAAACACTTGGAGGTTAAAGTTCACAAAGAAGGCACAGCCACAGAACTCATCAGCAGTTATTCATTCAATATGTTGTGAACAATATTATGTGTACCTCATTTCAGACCAAGAACATCTTATGGGTTATTATAGGAGTAGGTTCCATATCTGAATTAACCTAAAATTAGGACACCCAGCTAGCACATTTGTTTCCTTGGAAGTTGTGGAAACGTATGTTATTGATTTCCATAGGTTCTGGGAATGAACTCCTACGTTTCCTGACGGGTAAAACTGAACATTTTTTAAAATGTTCTGAGAATGTAAGTAAAAAATATCAACTGTTCTGGGAACATACATTTTTAGAGGTTTCAGGGAGGTTCTGAGAACAAAAATTATAGGTTATTTGAAGGTAATTAAACAACGTTCTGAGAACATGTTCAATAAGACTTTTAACGACACTGCTAGCTTAGTTTGGGTTCACTTTTTGAACTCCAAGCAGATAGGACACATGGAAATTAATTTGCTTAGGCATTAATTATGCAAAAAAAAAATGTAGGAGTGAGATTCAAATGTATGATCTTCTGTTGTCTATCCATGGAATTAGTCCTCTGTGCCACCAGGATGGAGCTAGCATACCATGTTTTTTTTTAACTCATACAAAGCTGTTAATTTGAATCTAGTCAGGAAACAAGCACTCATTAATATCAGGTGTGGCCAATTAGTGGACTCACCTGAACACACTTAAGACAGAAGATAGAGTTTTGTTGAGGCTGAGAACAGAATGTATATATTTTTAAATAACGTTCTCAGAACGTTCTTTGAACGTTACTAATGTCATCTTGTGGTTTTTATGGAAAGTTTTCTGAGAAAATGACTTTAAATAGGAAACCTGTAGAAAACGTTATGCTGAAGTACTGAAATTCCCACCTAACATGGAACCCAAACAGGCTGCGCACGTGCGCCATCGTGCATACATTTATTTTGTCCCCCCACACGAAACGCGATCACAACACGCAGGTTAAAATATCAAAACAAACTCTGAACCAATTATATTAATTTGGGGACAGGTCGAAAAGCATTAAACATTTATGGCAATTTAGCTTGCACTTGCTAGCTAATTTGTCCTATTTAGCTAGCTTGCTGTTGCTAGCTAATTTGTCCTGGAATATAAACATTGAGTTGTTATTTTACCTGAAATGCACATGGTCCTCTACTCCAGAAATTAATCCACACATAAAACGGTCAACTGAATCGTTTCTAGTCATCTCTCTTCCTTCCAGGCTTTTTCTTCTCTTGACTTTATATTACGATTGGCAACTTTCATAAATTAGGTGCATTACTGCCACTGACCTCGTTTATCTTTCAGTCACCCACGTTGGTATAACCAATGAGGAGATGGCACGTGGGTACCTGCTTTAATAAACCAATGAGGAGATGGGAGAGGCAGGACTTGCAGCGCGATCTGCGTCAGAAATAGAACTGATTTCTATTTTAGCTCTTGGCAACGCAGACGCTCGTTGGCTCGCGCAAGCAGTGTGGGTGCAATAATTGAATAACATAGATTCCTAAATATATTTTGCGATGCGAGCGGTGTAGTCAGCCTGTTAGGAACATATGGTTCTCAGAATGTTACGTGCTAGCTGGGTATCCTGCACCATTCCCAGAACATTGTAGGAAGTTCTGGGAATGACCATAGGACAACCACGCTCTCACCAAGCTCTAAGAAACATAAGGTTCTCAGAACGTTATGTGCTAACTGGGTATGGTCAAAACATCAAAAAGAAAAATGAACACTTGAAGTAGTTGTACATTTTAAACCTTAAAATAATACCTGCATGCCAAAGTTTTGCAGTTGCCGCGCAGCAGCCAGCCCCGATGCCCCGGCTCCAATCACAATCACGTTCTTCTGCAAAGACCAACAAAAATTATGTATGAGCTGCAGAACATAACTGGACAAAGTTGATGGTAGAAAATTAGACACACTCACGTTGTGGTAGCGCTCGGGAAGCAGGGGCTGTTTGACTGATAGAACCCCAGTGTTGATCAGACCCTTCCTGGTCATAAAGAGAAGCACCCTGTCCATTTCCTGTACACAACGCACACGTACCAGCCCTCTCACAATGATGTGGGGAGCACAGTTCTGGGGTGTCAGCACCTCCTAGACATGAGAGGAAGGGACGTGTTTAATCATTACCACCAGGCCCTGTTGTGTTTAATTGATAGAAAATAAATGTAATTTCTCCTAGGTCATGTAATTTTTTCCTCACTATTCTATTAGTCTCTCGTCAAATATAGGTATGTGACTAGATGGCTGGGTTATGTGAAATAACATGTGGAAAGAAAAAAGTACTCCACACAAACCAGGTGGATGCTAGTGGATGATCCAGCCTACCTACGGAGGAAGAGGAGACGGCGTGTCTGATGTAGAGCTCTAGGCCTGTCTACCAGTATCTGACTGACGCTTCTCCCTGCCTGTCTATCATCGACGCTCCCTCCGCTCAAGCTACTGACTGTCCTTTCAAACTGCCTCTGAAGCTGTGAAAGACCATTAATTCATGAACTGACAGATCTCTACATTTCTTTTTGTTTTCAAAGCAACTTTGAGATTCTTGTTTGTAAACTATAAAAATATATATTATTATTATTATTACTACTATTACTATGACGCTTCCAAAAAGCGTCTAATTTAAACAGCGTAGGACTTATCTGTCTGGCTACCTTACAGCCTCTGTGCCAGGAGGCCAGGATAAGGTTACGCAGGGCCAGGTACATGGTGGGGTCACGGGAAAACTCTGGAAACTCATAGAGCTCATCCAGCTCCATCATGTCCGGTCGCACACACAAGGCCTTCCCACACTCGTTGGGCTGGTAAAAAGGCTGGAAGTATGGACACAGCCCTGGAACTGAACACAAAGTATGAGTTAGAGAACATGCATTTACTGACCACGAGTGACTGGTGGTTCAACAGACTAGTTAAGATAATAGAAAGAAAAGAAGCCTAGACTTAAGCAATAAGGCATGAGGGGGTGTGGTATATGGTCAATTATACAACGGCTAAAGGCTGTTCTAGACACAACGCATCACAGAGTGCCTGGACACACCCCTTAGCCATGTTATATTGGCCATATACCACAAACCCCTGAGGTGCCTTATTGCTATTATAAACTGGTTACCAATGTAATTAGGTCAGTACAAATACATGTTTTATCAAACCTGGTGCTATACGGTCTGATATACCACGGCTGTCAGCCAATCAGCATTCCGGACTCGAACCACCCATTTTATTATGGATATTAACTACTTGCCGATTTACTGGTTCCTTAGCTCTGGGTCACACTCCCTTCTCTGTGAAGTAGAGCAACAGAGTTGAGATGTGGATTCTCTCCCGCCCCCGATGGACTTACTCTGTGGTGGGATGGCTCTGCAGTGCTCTGCCCTCAACTCAGCATGAGAGTGGTTGCTGGTGGATCCTGAGGGGCTCATGCCCACACAGTCGGGATAGTAGGCTGTGAGGAAAGGGTTGGCCGGGCTGTCCTTAAATAACGGGGGCAGGATCAACATGGAATGCCACCAGCTGTCGATCACCTCCGCCACTCTCTGTGGAACACAA
Organism: Oncorhynchus mykiss; assembly: GCF_013265735.2. NCBI lineage: Eukaryota > Metazoa > Chordata > Actinopteri > Salmoniformes > Salmonidae > Oncorhynchus > Oncorhynchus mykiss. The sequence continues at coordinate 64,693,023 of NC_048582.1, forward strand.
CAAGGTTCCGAATAAGGACAAGGCTGCAGTGATACTTTAAATTGTTGACTGAAAATGAAGGAACACAGAAGGTAATTTTTAAAGACAGTCACTCACCAAATCTTCTGGCAGAGAGCACTGGTCTGGCCCTTCGGTCTGTAGATGTAAACACGTGATATTATGGCACTATCATGAAATGTCAATCAAGTTATTGTTGATTATGTTATTGTCTCTTCCTCCTGCTACTTCCTGTTTACCTTGACATTGTTGAACTTCATGCCACAGCGATACGTGGCTGCTAGTGAGGCAGTGAGCTGGATCTCCTTGGTTAGCTGACGCCATTTCCCACAGTCTGGCTTAGTGCATTGGACCTGGAAACCAATCACAATGGAGTGAATGTGTTTGAATTACTCACTTGATGGAGAGTGGCTGCATTGACCTGAATACTATGCCAGTTAGCTGGACATTTCGGGGTTGAAAGGCAGCTGTGTTGCTCTCACCCAGTATGGAAGCTGTTGATCTGCCATGAAAGCTTTCAGACTGGGCTCACTCTTCCCATTGCCAGTCCAAACCCTCTTCCAGGATGCATATGTCTCATAGCCATCTTTGTGACTGATAAACCAAGGAAAGATATAGTCAATACATTCAGATCAACAGAGAACAGGTGTCCATGATGACATGTTTGACAAAATGACAACGTTATTTTTTTTAATTAGACTGTTAACCTTCTATAGTAGTGATCAAAACACTCGTTGCAAAAGTGCTCCCCGCAGGACAAATGGTACCACCGAGAAGTGTAGCCGTTTTTGGCGCACCTGAAAGAAAGACGGAGAGCAGTCAGAAACCTGTCAGCAAGTACTCAACACACTGAATGTGATGTCGTACTTTCTCTCCATTGTGTTCCAACAGGTGGCATCACTCATACGGGACACTTGTACCTCAACTGATCAGTGCAGGGCAGAACCGTCACACTATTTGATGTAAGACAGTGGCAGAACTCCCATACTTGCGTTCTAACTAGTAGGCATACGAAAATAGAACGTATAGGACATTTCTAAAACTTACTATGCTTTAAATAACCGGATATCCTACTCCTTTTGGCTTTTCATCTAGTACAATTCACTGTACACTTATTGAGGGGGGAACAAAATGTGTCTTTCCAGACGCATGTGTGTGTGTTTGACAACAGCTGATAATCAGAGAAGGTGACGCGTTGTACCAAAATGAACGAGCGGCGGGAATCAACGCAATTGTGCATCAGATGACGCATCCTCAGTATAGATTAGTATGTTGATATTAGTTGCTCACTGCATTAATTTGTATTAAACAGTACATTCTAAATAGTACGTAGTACAATTAGTACTACGTACTATTTACAGTATGTAGTTTCAGTAAGTAGTAGGCAAGACAGATTTCGGACACAGCTGCCAATGACTCTCTCTGGAAACCACCAGTGAAGTATAAACAGGAGATGATACCAGATAGAACAATGAGATAGATATTTCACCAGATGTATAAATGTGAATTATCCGGTTGGCGTTTCCACTCAATACCAAATATGGTAGTGAGAGAAAGCCCAATGGCTAGCAGTGGATGGATTTTAGCCGACATTCTGATAACTTACTCATCGATGAAACATTTGATCTCAATACAGTTTTCTGTTCCCAAAACTACAATCTGTTACAAACAGAGTGGACTAAGTTTTGTAGACTTTACCCTTTGCCAAAGCTTTAAAAAACAGCATTGTTTAGAAGGAGTGCAAAGGCAAATTGAGTTATTGCACACGAGCACTTCAGAGTAGGTGTTCCATAACGGAAATATGCAAATGTGACTAGAAAGCGCCAATAGGATCTCGCTAGCTCGTGCTTGGCTCTAACCACCTCCTTGCTTGTTCTGCCCACTATGACTAATTTGTTCCCATTTGAAATACCAGGCTGTTGTCTATGTTGGTTAAATTATAAAAAATATTTGATGATACCTTTCAGAGGCACTAGCAAAGCACACTGGGTATGTGGCCGAGCATCCAGCCTTTTCACACTTTCTGTACTTCTTCTCAGATTGGTCCTCTTCTTCCTCTGTGTCAGTGGCTTTTCTTTTAGTCTGGAATCCAATAACAGACAGACTTCAATATCAAGGAAAATATGTTCATTACTGAAAGCAGAGAGATTGGTAAAAGGCAGGAGGCTCTTAATTAATAAAGCTGACTGGATGGCAATGGGTAAAGTGAATGAGAATGCCTGAAAAAAGGTGGTCTCACTACACCACACAGTCCCAAACTAGCCAGAGCCGACAGATCTAGTATTGTGCCTAGCTCAGGTACAATACTTGATCTGCCAGCTCTGGTTTGTCCCAAAGCAACTGTATGAAGTCTGTTTTGTCTAATAGTAGGGTGCACATATACCTGTCCAGGTGGAGGATTATTGCAGCGCTTCATTCTGACGTTGACCTGTCTACCGGAGGAGCGAAGGGACGACTGACCATCCCCAGATGATGACTCCATTGCTGTCCTCTTCTTGGCACGCCGAGCACCTGAAGCATTCACTGTATAATCTGTCAATTGACCACATATCATATCACTGAATGTGACCATGTCACAGCCTAGATAAAACATGTCATAACACATGACCTCTCATTAATTATTAAGTAATAATAGATTGACAATACTCAGCTTCCCAAAACTAACAGCAATGTGGATATGCAAATGTGCCGCTGGCTAGCTGTTACGCTGGCTAGCGTTAGCTCAAAAGCTGAGCTGTCAGACAATACCGTCAAGAGTATGGAAATAGCGCGCTAACCTGCATCTGTCAGCATAGCTGGCTGTGCTCTATCTCTCCGATTCAGAGTCTATTCCTTTGTTTGAGACGATTTGAAGAACTATTTGTTATCAATTTGTCTTTGTTGTTGTTGTTATTCTAAGTAGGAAATGAAGGCGAAGCCAAAGATAGAAACTGTGGCTAAACTGACACCAAAACCTACTTCCGGTGTGTCACAACGGGGAAAGTATGCGTTTCGAGTTTGAACTGTTTGCTATCTCCTGCTTGCCGTAGTAGGGGGGTGATAACCATAGTAACGTATACATGCGTACTTCGGTGTGTCAGTCGCATTGAGTTATGTTCGGATGCCAACACATCCACCACATAAGTAGGTGTTTTTGTGAGAAGCGTTGAAAGTAGTTATAATTCTTCCAGGTATTTGCAATGTTTTTAATGGCAACTACCTGAAAACCATGAGTTGTACACAGTGGTGGAAAAAGTACCCAGTTGTCATACTTGAATAAAAGTAAAGATACATGAATAGAAAATGACTCAAGTAAAAGTGAAAGTAACCCTGTAAAAAAAACACTTGAGTAAATTACTTAAGTATCAAAAAGTAAATGTAACTGCTAAAATATACGTAGGTATCAAAGTAAAATTACAAGTATAAATGATGTAAAACTCCTTATATTAAGAAAACCAGACGGCACCACTTTCTTGTTTTTAAATGTATTTAAGTATAGCTAGGGGCACATTCCAACACTCAGGACATAATTTACAAATGAAGCATTTGTGTTTAGTGAGTCCACCAGATTTTTTAAAACTTAACCTTTATTTAACTAGGCAAGTTAGTTAAGAACACATTCTTATTTACAATGACATCCTATAGATAATAGGCAGTAGGGATGACCAGGGATGTTCAATTAATTGGTGTGTGAATTAGACCATTTTCCTGTCCGGCTAAGCATTCAAAATGTAACAAGTACTTTTTGGGTGTCAGGGAAAATGTATCGAGTAAAAAAGTATATGATTTTATTTAGGAATGCAGTGAAGTAAAAGTAAAAGTTAATGTAAATATATAAATATAAATAGTAAAGTACAGATACCGCAAAAAAAACGACTTATGTCGTACTTTTAAGTATTTTTATTTAAGTACTTTACAACTCTGGTACAAGACGAACTCTGTAAAGCGGTATTTTTCACAAATGCTCTCATCGGAGGCTTCAATAACTAAGTTAAAAACCTCTTAAGGATTTGACACTTTTTTTCAATGTTCGCCTAAAATGACATACCCATATCTAACTGCCTGTAGCTCAGGACCTGAAGCAAGGATATGCATATTCTTGATACCATTTGAATGGAAACACTTTGAAGTTTGTGGAAATGTGAAATTAATGTAGGATAATAACACATTAGATCTGGTAAAAGATAATACAAAGAAAAAAACATGTTTTTTATTTTTGTTTTTGTTCCATCATCTTTGAAAGGCAATTAAAAAAGCCCATTATATGTAGGAGTTTAGATTCAAATTCGATTTTGGCCACTAGATGGAAGCAGTGCATGTGCAAAGTTTCAGATTCATCCAATGAAGCATTGCAATGCTGCACAATATTTTGTATCAAGTCTGCCCAAATGTGCCAAATTGGTCAATTGATACATTTTAAGGTACATAACTATAGAGAACATTCAAAAATGATATGATAATACAACATTTTAGCTTACACACTCCCAGGAATGTCACACATGATGGATCACTAGCTTATACACTAACTTTCACACATCTAGATAGTGGGGTGGGTGTGGAGCCAGAGACAGCAGGGGTTCAAACTGTAGAAACCAGTTCCTACATTTGAACATAAAAATGTATTTTATCAAACAAAGCTATGCTACATTTTATCTCTGGGGCCCTCAAGATGACAAATCAGAGCAAGATTACTGAATGCAAGTACATTATTTACCTTCAGAGGTGAATGTATCAAATCAGTTGCCGTGATGGATTTTTTGTTGTTGTTGTGCACTCTCCTCAATCAATAGCATGGTATTTTTTCACTGTAATAGCTATTGTAAATTAGCCAGTGCATTTAGATTAACAAAAGTTTAAGCTTTCTGCCCATATAAGATATGTCTATGCCCTGGAAAGTTTGCTGTTACTTACAACGTCATTCTATAGTGTCATGGCGCCAGAGAAGGTGGTTGACTTTTTTTGTGCTCCTAACCAACTGTGTTTTTTTGTTAATTTTTTTGCGTTGCTTGTAACCTATTTTTTTTTACTTATTTTGTACATAATGTTGCTGCTACTGTCTCTTATGACCAAAAATAACTATTGGACATCAGAACAGCGATTACTCACCACAAACTGGCAGAAGCTTTTTTTCCCGGGAACAGGCCCAAATCCCCATCATTTGCGTGAAGAGAAGACGGAGAAAAAGAGGGCGGAGGGCGGGCTGCCTTCTGAGAATTCGTAGGCGATCGAATAAACCCCTACTGCCTTCTGTTCTACTAGTTAACGTGCAATCATTGGAAAATAGAATCGACAACCTACAAGGAAGATTAAACTACCAACGGGACATTAAAAACTGTAATATCTTATGCTTCACGAAGTCGTCGACGACATTATCAACATACAGCTGGCTGGTTATACGCTGTATAGGCAGGATAGAACAGCAGCATCTGGTAAGACATGGGGTGGCGGACTATATATATTTGTAAACAACAGCTGGTGAAAAGATATCTAAAGATATCTCAAGGTTTTGCTCGCCTGAGGTAGAGTATCTCATGATAAGCTGTAGACCACACCATCGACCTAGAGAGTTCTCATCTGTATTTTTCGTAGCTGTCTACATACCACCAAAGACCGATGCTGGCACTAAGACTGCACTCAATGAGCTGTATTCTGCCATAAGCAAACAAGAAAATATTCATCCAGAGGCAGTGCTCCTAGTGGCCGGGGACTTTCATGTAGGGAAACTTAAATCCGTTTTACTACATTTCTATCAGCATGTTAAATGTGCAACCAGAGGGAAAAAAACTCTAGACCACCTTTAATCCACACACAGAGACACGTACAAAGCTCTCCCTCACCCTCCATTTGGCAAATCAGACCATAATTCTATCCTCCTGATTACTGCTTATAAGCAAAAATTAATGAAGGAAGCACCAGTAACTCGGTCAATAAAAAAGTGGTCGAATGAAGCAGATGCTAAGCTACAGGATTGTTTTGCTATCACAGACTGGAACATGTTCCGGGATTCATCCAATGGCATTGAGGAGTACACCACATCAGTCATTGGCTTCATCAATAATTGCATCGATTTTTTTGGCCACTTTTGATGACTGAATTTAATTGAACATCTCCGTGGTTACTTGGTTTAATTGATGGGAGATTTAATTTATTCAGCCTCTTCTGCAAAAACATATGCCTACATTGGACAGGGCCATAGTTTCCATGGCACTGGAGGGAGTCTCAGATGTGTTACTGTGTGAGGCTGCTTAGATCCATGGTGTCCCTAGGCAACGAAGCAATCAACCAGGACCTCTTTGATCAAGGAGCCATCAGCCAGCTGCTTGGAAATGACAGACTGAACCTCCTCTTTTGGAACATTACAGCTGTGTTGAATATTTATAAAATGTAGAACAACTACAGAATTAAAATCTAAATCCCTTAATACTAAAGTAACACTGTAATAACATATTTTGGATTACAAATGAAAGCTTCACAAAGTCTCATAAAAGGCAGTTATCTGAAACATCTGTATTGTCCATAATATTGAGCACAACTCTCCCAGGGATCACTATGCAGATGGAGGGGAGTCCTGAGGAGGAGGACATTATTACCGATCCTGTCATCACTCAGCGAGTGAATGAGTCGGGGGGTAAGTGAATGAGTGTATTCATCCCACATCAGTTTACTAAAATGTTGAATTTCTACTGCCAGCCCTTGTTATAGGTAACAATCCTTTATAGAAGAGCTTATATTATTACGCAAATGAAAACATGTAAAAAAAAAAATTACATATATTTTTTTTTATAAATACACAGAACAAAATATAAACTCATCAGTTGGTCCCATGTTTCATGAGCTGAAATAAATTATCCCAGAAATGTTCCATCCACAAAAAAAGCTTATTGCTCTCAAATTTTGTGCACAAATTTGTTTACATCCCTGTTAGTGAGCATTTCTCCTTTGCCAAGATAATCCATCCATCTGACAGGTGTGGCATATCAAGAAGCTGATTAAACACCATGATCATTACACAGGTGCACTTTGTGCTGGGGACAATCAAAGGCCACTCTAAAATGTGCAGTTTTATCACAACATAATGCCCACAGATGTCTCAAGTTTTGAGGGCGCGTGCAATTGGCATGCTGACTGCAGGAATGTCCACCAGAGCTGTTGACAGAGAATGCAATATTCATAAGCCACCTCAAAAGTCATTTTAGAGAATTTCGGCCGTACGTCCACCTGCAGACCGCAGACCACGTGTATGGCGTCCTGTGGGCAAGTGGTTTGCTGATGTCAATGTTGTGAACAGAGTGACTTGCCTAGTAAAAAAATATATATATTATTAGAATAATATACATTTTTTAAACAGTGTCCCATGGTGACGGAGGGGTTATGGTATGAGCAGGCATAAGCTACGGACAATGAACACAATTACATTTTATCGATGGCAATTTGAATGCACAGAAATACTGTGACAAGATCCTGAGGCCCATTGTGAGGCCCATTTTTTAAGGTATATGTGACCAACAGTTGCATATCTGTATTCCCAGTCATGTGAAATCCATCCATCCATTCAATTGACTGATGTTCTTATATGAACTGTGACTCATGTTGCGTTTATATTTTTATTCAGTATGTGGGGGATAACAGCTCTGCAGATTTTTCTGCGATAAGACAGAATCCTTAGATCACTTGTTTTGGTACTGACCATACAGTGCATTCTGAAAGTATTCAGACCCCTTCATTTTTTCACATTTTGTTACATTACAGTCTTATTCTAAAATGTATAAAATGTTTTTTTTCCCCCTCATCAATCTGCACACAATAACCCACAATGACAAAGCAAAAACAGGTTGTCAGAAATTTGTGCAAATGTATAATTTAATAAACCCGGAAATATCACATTTACATGAGTATTCAGACCTTTTACACAGTACTTTGTTGAAGCACCTTTGGCAGCGATTACTGCCTCGAGTCTTCTTGGGTAGGATGCGACAAGCTTGGCACACCTGTATTCAGAGAGTTTATCCCATTCTTCTCTGCAGATCCTCTCAAGCTCTGTCAGTTTGGATGGGGAGTGTTGCTGCACAGCTATTTTCATCTCTCCAGAAATGTTACATCGTTTTCAAGTCCGGGCTCTGGCTGGGCCACTCAAGGGCATTCAGAGACTTGTCCTCAAGCCACTCCTGCATTGTCTTGGCAGTGTGGTTTGGGTTGTTGTCCTGTTGGAAGGTGAACCTTCGCCCCAGTCTGAGGTCCAATCAAATCAAATGTATTTATATAGCCCTTCGTACATCAGCTGATATCTCAAAGTGCTGTACAGAAACCCAGCCTAAAACCCCCAAACAGCAAGCAATGCAGGTGTAGAAGCACGTTGGCTAGGAAAAACTCCCTAGAAAGGCCAAAACCTAGGAAGAAACCTAGAGAGGAACCAGGCTATGAGGGGTGGCCAGTCCTCTTTTGGCTGTGCCGGGTGGAGATTATAACAGAACATGGCCAAGATGTTAAAATGTTCATAAATGACCAGCATGGTCAAATAATAGGTCTGGGACAGGTAGCATGTCCGGTGAACAGGTCAGGATTCCATAGCCGCAGGCAGAACAGTTGAAACTGGAGCAGCAGCACGGCCAGGTGGACTGGGGACAGCAAGGAGTCATCATGCCAGGTAGTCCTGAGGCATGGTCCTAGGGCTCAGGTCCTCCGAGAGAGACAAAGAAAGAGAGAAAGAGAGAATTAGAGAGAGCATACTTAAATTCACACAGGACACCGGATAAGACAGGAGAAGTACTCCAGATATAACAAACTGACCCAAACTGACACAAACTACTGCAAGGATCTCTCTGTACTTTGCTCCGTTCATTTTTCCCTCGATCCTGCCTAGTCTCCCAGTCCCTGCCCGCTGAGAAACATCCCCACAGCATGATGCTGCCACCTTCATGCTTCACCGTAGGGATGGTGCCAGGTTTCCTCCAGATGTGATGTTCGGCATTCAGGCCAAAGAGTTCAATCTCGGTTTCGTCAGACCGTCTGGCCTCTCTACCATAAAAGCCTGATTGGTGGAGTGCTACAGTCCTTCTGGAAGGTTCTCCCATCTCCACAGAGAAACTCTGGAGAACGTCAGAGTGACCATCGGATTCTTGGTCACTTCCCTGACCAAGGCTCTTCTCCCCCGATTGCTCAGTGTGGCTGGGCGGCCAGCTCTAGGAAGAGTCCTGGTGGTTCCAAACTTATTCAATTTAAGAATGATGGAGGCCACTGTGTTCTTGGGGACCTTCAATGCTGCAGACATGTTTTGGTACCCTTCCCCAGATCTGTGCCTCGACACAATCCTGTCTCAGAGCTCTACGAACAATTCCTTCGACCTCATGGCTTGGTTTATGCTCTCACATGCACTGTCAGCTGTGGTACCTTATACAGACAGGTGTGTGCCTTTCCAAATCATGTCCAATCAACTGAATTTACCACAGGTAAATTCGGTATATACATTATACTGGAGACCCATTGGGGTTTTTACCTTGTACAGTAGACCCATTGGGTATATACATTATAATGTAGACCCACTCTGTGGGCGTGTGATGACTGTAGAGAGTTCTTCAGCCCACCTGACAGGAGGACCCCTGGCCAACACAGAGCTGGCCCTGGAGAGGGTGCCCATCCAGGGGGAGCCCTGAGGAAACTCCCCCCTACCACTCAGGATGAACCAGAGTATTTCAACACATTCTCAGTCAAATAAATACCTCCAGGTCGTCTAGCTTTACTCAGTGTTTGTTTACTATTTACTACATGTCTCCATAAACAATGTGCTGTGTTAGCTTGAGAGTAAACATAAAGACAAGAATTCATCAATCCAGAATGAGTCATAAAAATTAGACTAATGTTATGTACTAGGAACGGGTATTAATGGGTGGATTAAAACACACATTTCTTTGCTACATGCAGATTTGAAATGTGTGTTTCTGTCAAATAAACCTGTGCTGTAACTTAATCTTGTTATAGGAATTAATCCATATTTAAATTGTGATGTAACAATGGACTGGAGTCACGATAATTTGTGACATAGTGCACAAGGTGTTTCATTTGCAATGTCACGGATTCCGTAGATTTCGTTACATTAGACATTAAATTAATGATAAAGATTCTACTTCAGTGTCTTCATTCATAACCTGCTCATTTACTGTGGTTGTGATGTGTGCTTACATTTCTGTGTGAATATTTAAGTAATGTCTTATTCAATAGTTTGAAGAATACAAGTCAAATATTTGAGTATAAATTATAGGCTGCCATTCTGTTATTGTTGAACATTATTAGTGGTAAGTGAACGTCCATCATTTTTGTTTAGTTTTTACCGTTACAAACATGACAGACACAGACAGTCTTTATTGTCTGTAAGTTTCTTTTGATTGACTTAATTCTTATATTCTGCAGTCATCATCACTCGGAAGTCCAAAGAAAAGAAAACAGATTCTGTAAATAGCCTGAAGTAAACGGTTTATTCAAGGTTTGTATCTCTCTTTTACTACAGACGTATTGATCTAAAGGACTCTTAACTTTGTATTTTTTTATGGTTCTGTGGGTCAGTTGGTATTCACATGTTTCGTGATCGCATACATGATTTTGTGATGCGATTAATGGTTACATGGAGATCAATATGCTACCAGCATCTGCTGTTGTGTAATAATGTCTAAGTTTACTGAGTATGCTGACTGTGGGATGAAGTAGCCCACAATCAGCATGTTGTATTGTACCCTCCCCTCCCCTAACAGATTGACTGGCCTTTCCTGCAGACTATTGACAAAGAATATATTAACACCAACACTAAACAAGACAAACAGTGAGTAAAGATAGGGGAAGATGGCGCTTTCCTCCATTTTCTTTGGTTTGGAAATGTTGTCATTTCCATTTTAAAAGAAATGTCTATGGTTTATGGTCGTCAATAGTCACTCCTTTCATGCTGGATATGTTTGAAGAACATTACATTTTTCCACATTTATTTTCAAGATACTTTTTCAATGTAAAGGAGTATTACAATGGTCATGCCATGAAAGAGGGGGCCTATTTAAAAATAGTAGTTGGGCCAGATTATACAGAAATGGCCCACAGAGAAATCTATGTGACATAGAAAATGGAAAAAGCCTGTCAGAGAAAGACTTTGAAAATGCGGAACTGGCCAATATGTTGAAATAATGCGTCATTAGAATTACTTCCTGCTGGGATCGTTGAATGAGTATTGCAATGGATTCTGTTGGATAGGGTCCTGTTTTGGGGAGGAATCCGAAGTGCCCTTTCTCATGTTGCATAACCCCCTGCAACGCGTTAAAACGTGTTCTATAACCCACTGCAGAGTATCATCATGTATTCTATAACCCACTGCAGAGTATCATCACGTGTTCTATAACCCACTGCAGAGTATCATCACGTGTTCTATAACCTCCTGCAGAGTATCATCATGTATTCTATAACCCACTGCAGAGTATCATCACGTGTTCTATAACCTCCTGCAGAGTATCATCATGTATTCTATAACCCACTGCAGAGTATTATCACGTGTTCTATAACCCACTGCAGAGTATCATCATGTATTCTATAACCCACTGCAGAGTATTATCACGTGTTCTATAACCCACTGCAGAGTATCATCATGTATTCTATAACCCACTGCAGAGTATTATCACGTGTTCTATAACCCACTGCAGAGTATCATCATGTATTCTATAACCCACTGCAGAGTATTATCACGTGTTCTATAACCCACTGCAGAGTATCATCATGTATTCTATAACCCACTGCAGAGTATCATCACGTGTTCTATAACCCACTGCAGAGTATTATCACGTGTTCTATAACCCACTGCAGAGTATTATCACGTGTTCTATAACCCCTTGCAGAGTATTATCACGTGTTCTATAACCCACTGCAGAGTATTATCACGTGTTCTATAACCCCCTGCAGAGTATTATCACGTGTTCTATAACCCCCTGCAGAGTATTATCACGTGTTCTATAACCCAGTGCAGAGTATTATCACGTGTTCTATAACCCCCTGCAGAGTATTATCACGTGTTCTATAACCCACTGCAGAGTATTATCACGTGTTCTATAACCCACTGCAGAGTATTATCACATGTTCTATAACCCCCTGCAGAGTATTATCACGTGTTCTATAACCCCCTGCAGAGTATTATCACGTGTTCTATAACCCACTGCAGAGTATTATCGCGTGTTCTATAACCCACTGCAGAGTATTATCACGTGTTCTATAACCCACTGCAGAGTATTATCACGTGTTCTATAACCCACTGCAGAGTATTATCACGTGTTCTATAACCCACTGCAGAGTATTATCACGTGTTCTATAACCCCCTGCAGAGTATTATCACGTGTTCTATAACCCCCTGCAGAGTATTATCACGTGTTCTATAACCCCCTGCAGAGTATTATCATGTGTTCTATAACCCACTGCAGAGTATTATCACGTGTTCTATAACCCACTGCAGAGTATTATCACGTGTTCTATAACCCCCTGCAGAGTATTATCACGTGTTCTATAACCCCCTGCAGAGTATTATCACGTGTTCTATAACCCCCTGCAGAGTATTATCATGTGTTCTATAACCCACTGCAGAGTATCATCACATGTTCTATAACCCACAGAAGCTCTCTCCTCTCCTCTCCTCTCCTCTCCTCTCCTCTCCTCTCCTCTCCTCTCCTCTCCTCTCCTCTCCCATTTTTAAACTGGATGACTAAAATCATATCTGACAGAGAAGGGTATTTATGCAGTAGGCCAGACTGAGTCCATTGATATTTTACTGGATGGGATGGGGCTGGGGTGTACAAAAGACTAGGGACACACAGGAGCTTCCTCAGTAGCCTATCACAGATGTCCACTGTGTGTTCAGGGTCAGTATCACAGGTTTCCACTGTGTTCAGGGTCAGTATCACAGGTTTCCACTGTGTGTCAGGGTCAGTATCACAGATTTCCACTGTGTGTTCAGGGTCAGTATCACAGGTTTCCACTGTGTGTTCAGGGTCAGTATCACAGGTTTCCACTGTGTGTTCAGGGTCAGTATCACAGATGTCCACTGTGTGTTCAGGGTCAGTATCACATATTTCCACTGTGTGTTCAGGGTCAGTATCACAGGTTTCCACTGGGTGTTCAGGGTCAGTATCACAGGTTTCCACTGTGTGTTCAGGGTCAGTATCACAGGTTTCCACTGTGTGTTCAGGGTCAGTATCACAGGTTTCCACTGTGTGTTCAGGGTCAGTATCACAGATGTCCACTGTGTGTTCAGGGTCAGTATCACAGGTTTCCACTGTGTTCAGGGTCAGTATCATAGATTCAACATTTGAGAAATACATGGTCCGTTGGAGCTTTGACAGGTTGATGCAAAGTCATGATGACAGCAACATAACGAAACCACTGATAACCATGACATGAGACCAATACCACAATTGAGAAATAACTTCAGAAAATTACAGGAGAAAAGTAAAAAAATATATTTTTGAGAGCCGCTGCTGCAGGGTTTGGTGAAGGGGAGGATTCAGTGAGATTCCTGGATGCTGTGCTGTCCTGGATAATTGCTCTCTCTCTCTCTCGCTCTCCCTGCCCAAGGCTCTTTTTGTACTTTTCTCCTACAAATTTCTGAAGTTATATCTCAATTGTGGTATTGGTCTCATGTCATGGTTATCAGTGGTTTCGTTATGTTGCTGTCATCATGACTTTACATCACTCGAAAAGCAAGGCACACTGGGAAATGTGCAAATTAGGCTTTACACCATACAGTGTAAAACAACATCCCAAAATGAATTACTGTAACACTATAGGTGTTCATTTTCTGCTGGGTATTATTGCGAAGGAGTTTAGTTCCCTCTTAGCAAAATGTTGTGGTAGGATCCCATTTCTATCCATAGACAAAGAAATGCATTGCATTAGGCCTACAGTGCTTTCCAGTACAACCTCTCATAATGACTAACATTGTATGGTAGCCATTCACCCATCACAAATAGCCCCCAATTAGAGCTTTCTTTGTTTATCCTGGCCTGTAGGTAGTTACATTATGAATGTATGGTATGTCCTATAAGTCTTGGAATATCATTATGGGACTTATTTGTCTGTATGTTAACAGTGGAACATCTTTGTTTGATTCACTTGTTCAGCCCTGAAGGTTGAGCCAGGGGACTTTGTGTTTGTGCTTTGGGGTAAATGTGGGAAGGTGGCTTGCTTATTATTGAGTCTTGATTTTAATAAGTGGATTTTTCATTGTGTTGCTTATGTTTTTGCCTCAGTATATTTATAATGGATTGCTCCGCAGGCAGACACTGGGCTAGTCTGAGAACTCACAGCCGCAGACATGATCATCAGACTGGGACCCCTGACCCCTGGATACTTCCGTCTCCTCCAGGTTTGAGTGTTTCTATGGATCATTTTAAACCTTGGTTTTGTAGCTTATGCTCTGCACACACTGTTTATCTATAGTTGATTTGTAAAGAAATGTGTTGATATTTTAGCATAGGATTCCATTTTACTGTAGGCTAGTTGTGATGGCTAAACTACACAGGATAAAGTAGGCATTAATATTTCATAGTGAACTATTGATTCAGGCCTTAAGTGATTATATAATACAACTGCCATGACTGTTTTTCTGACTGAATGAACTAGCTCATATTATTTGAAGCTTTTGCAGAATTGTACGTTTTTAAATAAATTGTAAATTTGTTGCTTGCATGCCCTTCTCGTGGCTGTAAATTAAATAACTATGCACCGAAGAGTGAATTCCTATCAGAAAACTAAAGTGTGTCACAGTGGTCTGATGAGACGTTTAAATATGAGCTGCCCCTCAGTGACAATGTTTCATGTCTACAGACTTTGTTCTCCGGGCCTCATACCACTGTGTTTCCTAAACTCAAATTCCCCGTTTCCCCTCTTAAAATGTTTCTAGTGTGGCAGTGCAGGCCAGCTCATGTTGGGTTGTGTACAGTTGATTCCCATATTGGGTTGTGTACAGTTGATGCTCATGTTGGGTTGTGTACAGATGATGCCCATATTGGGTTGTGTACAGTTGATGCTCATGTTGGGTTGTGTACAGATGATGCCCATATTGGGTTGTGTACAGATGATGCCCATATTGGGTTGTGTACAGTTGATGCTCATGTTGGGTTGTGTACAGATGATTCCCATATTGGGTTGTGTACAGTTGATGCCCATTATTAGCAAATGACACACACCGACCAAACCTTATCTGTCTGTCTGACTGGGTGTCTGACTGTGTGTGTGTGTGTGCGTGTGTCTGTGTGTGCATCGGTGTGTGCGTTAATGTGTGTTTCTCCTCACAGAGACAGGTGTCAGGTGAAGTCCAGATGCAGCCGCAGAACGGGTTAATCAACTAGATCGCCATGACGATGGCCACGGTGGGCATCACTGTGTCCTTCTACAGCACCCGGCAGATGGCGGATAGGGTCCGTCTCAAAGAGACAGCTCCCTGAACAGTCTGAGACCTAACCAGGGTTGGACAGTAACTGATTACATGTAATCTGACTACTTTTGAAAAACGACATAGATCATTACATCTAGGATTACTTTTAATGCGTTATGACACCTTTCTGTTTTCTCAATGACATTTCATTCAGCACTGAATAAAGGGTCAAGTTTAAGTTTGTTCCACCTGAGCAAGACTGACCACAAGTCAGAGACCACTATGATGTCAGAGACCACTATGATGTCAGAGACCGCTATGATGTCAGAGACCGCTATGATGTCAGAGACCACTATGATGTCAGAGACCGCTATGATGACACACCAAATGTGTTTAATGGATCCTTTTCATCGTCGTCTGTCTCCTAAGAGGAAAGTAATCCGAATGTAACTGAAAGTAATCCGATTACATTACTGAGTTTGGGTAATCCAAAAGTTAAATTACGGATTATAATTTTGGAGAGGTAACTGGTAACTGGTAACAGGATTACATGTAGAAAATAACATGGTAACCTACCCAACCCTGCTCCTAACTGGACCAGAGAGAGTAGAGGGAGAGAAAGGGAGGGAGGGAGGAAGAGAAGACCAGAGCAAGCTGCTGTGCTGCACTCCATCACCATACATTACAACGGTGGGCACCTTCACTAGACACTAACCCCACACAGCTACGCAACATGGTTCTGTGGTCTGTGTGTTTGTTGTTGTTTGAGAGATTGTCTGTGTTTGTTGAAAGAGGAATGGTACTGTTTTGAGAGTAAAACCATGCAGTCTTTAAAGAACTGCTGGGTTTGAAAGATTACCTGTTTGAAAATATGAGGGGTTCTGCATATATCTGCATATATCTGCATATATCTGCGACATTCTAAAGCATTCGCCATGTCAGGCCTAGTCGTTCTAGAATGTCTTTTGAATGTTGCATGAAGGCACATCAAACTGCTGGACCCCAGTAAGCATTTTTAATTTCATTTAGGGCTTTATCAGTTAAACATGAATGTCATGATGATTCTGTAGCTCTGTGGTTCTGACAGAATCGTTAGTCTCCTCAACGTATGCCACTATCAAACTAACTCTTAATGACATGTATATGTACCTTCTACTAGTTACAATTTTGAAAGACCAAATAAAACTCACTGTTAACTCAAAGAAGGTTAAATTATTTATTTTATTGGCAGCGTGAAGCACATAGGAAAATAATTGGATGTATTGGAATCATCATAGTCACTGATATATTCCTGTTTAATAACTGTGTGCCTATTTTATGTTAGTGATATGTCACCTATCAAGACTTGAGTAATGACCCTTTGTCATTCAACTTTGCAGAAACAGTTACGCAACTCCAAACTATCTTTCTAATTCTATGGTTAACCATGTAGAAGGTCCATTAGGTTAGGGAGTGATAGTGTCACACTGTAGGACGGCTGCACTGACTGTATGGGGTGATTGATGAGAAAATAACCTAAAGGAGAAAAATGGTTTAACTCTAAAGCTATGACACTACATGAATGAGAGATCCCATCACAGTGATGGGGCTTGCTGCATGTCCTACAGTGTGCCCCAAGACAAGGTTACAGGCTACACACTTTCTGACTGCTAGTGTTTACTTATGATCTTTATTGTGGAAATCTGCGTCAATTGGCCCATCATTCCCTGGAATCTGCCAGAAGCTCAGTCAGTCAGTCAGCCAGCCAGAGTCTGTGACTGTTAGAATACCTACTGGGGCCAGCAGTGGGATTCTGTGGGAACCAACCATGTTTAAGAAAGAATCCTGTGCCTAGTTAAACAGAAAGACATAGTAAACATAGTAAAGGTAAATCCGGGTTGCCCAAATTAGTACGATATGTTACGTTTCATATGGTATGTTTACATTTTTGGATGTCCATCATCCATTTCGTATGATATGTTAAGAATTATAATTTGTATGCTATGTAAGTCACAGGAGGCTGCTGAAGGGAGACGGCTCATAATAATGGAAGGAGCAAATGGAATGGCATCAACTACATGGAAACCATGTGTTTGATGTATTTGATGCCGTTCCACCAACTCCGCTCCAGACAATACCACAAGCCCGTCCTCCCCAATTAAGGTGCCACCAACCTCCTGTGATGTAAGTAGTTGCAAAGTTGCTAATTAGCTAAAATGGTAAAGTTGTCCGTGATGAGATTCAAACACACAAATTTGCTAGATGTTCGAGTTATCCACCCCCTCATCCACCACGATCAACCACCCTACTTTCATTTTTGCCTTATATTGTCATCTGTCTTTGTAAACTATACCAAATGTAACGTATCATACCAATTTGAGTGTCCCGGATTTACCCTTACTATGTTACGTCTAGTCTATGAGACCAGGCTGCTCAGTCAGACAGGGATGTCATGAAGAGATAGCAGAGAGTCTGTGTTCAGTCAGACCAATATGACATGAGGAGATAGCAGAACTAAAACTAAATGCATGCTCTTCAACCGATCGCTGCCCACACCTGCCCGTCCGTCCTACATCACTACTCTGGACGGTTCTGACTTAGAATATGTGGACAACTACAAATACCTAGGTGTCTGATTAGACTGTAAACTCTCCTTCCAGACTCACATTAAGCATCTCCAATTCAAAATGAAATCTAGAATCGGCTTCCTATTTTGCAGCAAAGCATCCTTCACTCATGAAACCAAACATACCCTCGTAAAACTGACCATCCTACCGATCCTTGACTTCGGCGATGTCATTTACAAAATAGCATCCAACACTCTACTCAGCAAATTGGATGCAGTCTATCACAGTGCCATCCGTTTTGTCTTCAAAGCCCCATATACTACCCACCACTGCGACCTGTACGCTCTCGTTGGCTGCCACTCACTTCATATTCGTCGCCAAACCCACTGGCTCCAGGTCATCTATAAGTCTTTGCTAGGTAAAGCCCCGCCTTATCTCAGCTCACTGGTCACCATAGCAGCACCCACTCGTTGCACGCACTCCAGCAGGTATATCTCACTGGTCACCCCCAAAGCCAATTCCTCCTTCGGCCGCCTTTCCTTCCAGTTCTCTGCTGCCAATGACTGGAACGAACTGCAAAAATCACTGAAGCTGGAGACTCATATCTCCCTCACTAACTTTAAGCACCAGCTGTCAGATCAGCTCACAGATCACTGCACCTGTACATAGCACATCTGTAAATAGCCAATCCAATTACCTCATCCCCCATACTGTTTATTTTATTTATTTTGCTCCTTTGCACCCCAGTATCTCTACTTGCACACTCATCTTTTGCACATCTATCACTCGTGTTAAATTGCTATATTGTAATTTTTCGACACTATGGCCTATTTATTGCCTTACCTCCCTTATCCTACCTCATTTGTACACACTATATATATAGACTTTTCTATTGTTATTGACTGCATGTTTGTTTATTCCATGTGTAACTCTGTGTTGTTGTTTGTGTCGCACTGCTTTGCTTTATCTTTGCCAGGTCGCAGTTGTAAATGAGAACTTGTTCTCAACTAGCCTACCTGGTTAAATAAAGGAGAAATACATTTTTAAAAAGCAGAGAGTGGGACTGGGACAGAGAGATTAGTGTGCTTTCCCACGCGGCTCACATCGAGCGCCCACAGACGATGGGATCTGACACACAATGCCTCTGCTTCCTGGTGCTTCCTTCTTTCCCTATCACTGGGTTCATCCAGAGTTTAATGTGGTTGGTATAGTACAGTAGTCTGATTGGTATGGCCGCCCAGTTACTATGGCAATTGGTATCTGACAACCAATTAGAACTGAGAGATTCAAATAAGTAGACTCTTGGATGAATTCTTTGTTCTTTGAAGCAGGTCATACCACAGACCACCTGTTCATCAAACTGCACAAAAATGTCCTCTGTCGTTCCTTAATGCACCATGAGAAAAGTGTATTCAAATTCAGCCATGTCCCCATCCCATTCCCAACAGCTCTCCTCTTTAAAGAGTCTACACTACTTTGGTTTCCATCTGTTCCGTAGTGGTAGATGTCACCATCAAAACAAGAAAAAGGACATGACGACTAGAGTGCTTCCCATGTCCAATAGATCTCACCTTATAACACTAATCAGCACAAGACGCATTGGAGACGTCAGAGTGGAGACGTCAGAGGAGAAAGAAAGCTCACGTCAATCACTGGAACAAAGATTGTCTATTATATTGACAAGATGGTTGAGTGACCACGCTAACAATGGAAGTATATGTCCTCAAAGATGGAAGGCAGGTGAGAGGAGACAAGAGCAGGTTGGACCAATCTAACCAATGAGCGGGCAAATAAGCGGGTGAACAATGGACCATAGAGATAGATAGAGGACTTTCCTTTGTATCTGTGCCATTATAACAGGTTTTCCCAAACTCGGTCCTCAGGACTCCAAGGGGTGCACATTTTGGTTTTTGCCCTAGCACTACACAGCTGATTCAAATAATCAATGAATTATCAAGCTTTGATCATTTGAATCAGCTGTGTAGTATTAGGGCAAAAACCAAAATGTGCACCCCCCCGTTGGAAATGCTGCATTATAGCATTTGTGACAGCCTCAATGGCACTGTCCATGCTATCTTCATTTTAAAGTAGTCAATTTTCTTCTTCATTGGCTGATTGCTCCCAACTCATAGGAATCCCCACCCAGTTGAGTACTTTAAAATGGTGGGAGCCCTCAATGGCAATGTCCATGCTAAAATGGATTATATTCATGATGAGCCCTCTCACTATCTCTATAACAACAGGCACAAAGTTGCCGAAATGCCATGTGCGTCCACTTATATCAGTGCATTCATAACAACCTAACCATTGCGAAACTTCTATTCGATCACATAAGCCCCACATAGCAAATTTGACACTCTCTCATTGACCTCCATACAAAATGTATTATATTTGTGGATTTTGGCCGGAGAAATCCCCTCGCTTCGCCTCTTCCTCTCTGACTGAAATCAAAACAATGGACAGTGCAGGCAAATGCCGACTGATTGATATACAAATCACCTTGCATCATAAATAACTACTCATTATTATTTGTAGATCAGTCAGTCAGTACCCATTTACCCACAATGCATCATGGATTTGATGCTCTCCAACATAGCCAATGATTTTGTCTGGAAAGTTCAAGACATCCAGCCAGAGATCTGTCGATAATGCAGAGGAGTATTTCTGTCTGTAATAAAGCACTTTTGAGGGGGAAAAAACTCATTCTGGTTGTCTGGGCCTGGCTCCTATGCCCTCCCAGGCCAACCCAAGGCTGTGCCCCAGTCATGGGAAATCCATAGATTAGGACCAAATGTATTTATTTTGAATTGACTGATTTCCTTATATGAACTGTAACTCAGTAAAATCATTGAAATTGTTGCCTGTTGTGTTTATATTTTTGTTCAGTATGGTAGCTGCATAGTTTGGGTGATGTTGCATCCACAGAGTCGGTCTCTTCAGACAAAGCACCCTCACCAATATTGTTCCAGGTCTGGCTTTACCAAAAGCATCATGGCACTAAAATATTATTTTGTCCATTTAGTTTCCATTAAGATGATCCGTGCTACGATGCTTTATGGAAACCCAGACCAGGAAATGAGGCACAAATGGGAGTTGATTGTTTCCCCCTTAAATGTAACAGCTATTCCTCATTAAATGCTCAAACATTTAAACAGCAATAGAATCATCAACAACGGGGTTAACGAGTAATGGGTAACTAACGGCACACATAGGCCTTGTTCGATATGATCAAACCCGCAATATATCGTGAGTAAATCGTTACTGACTGGCCGATCTACAAATAATAATGACTTGTTATGATACAAGGTGATTTGTAGATCAGTCAGTCGGCAGTCATTTTGATGCTCTCGAACATGGCCATGGAGTGTGTCTGAAAATGGGCGTGTCAACAGAAGTGGGAGGATCAACAGAGGTAGGTGTATGGAAAGCAAATCAGCTAATTGGGCAGATTTGTTGCCACTCATGACCGTTTTGCGTGGCTGATTGGGATGCACAGAGTTGATTGTTGACAACTGTAGAATTTTAGCTAAGCCTAGCCTAACCCTTTTCCAGACCTGACACTTGAATTATGCTAACCCTAACTTAACCTCATTCTCCTAACTTTCTACGCTAGTTGTAAAAAATTAAGCTGACCCTAGCTATAGCCAGTCCAACAAATAATGGAGCGCTGATGTTCCTTACACCCATCGCTGCTGATCCACCCACTTATTTTGCAAAGCCCACTTTCAGACGCACTCCAAGTATGCAGTGACCCATACTTGGGGTTGGTTAAATCTCAATCATCAGGGAGCTTTTTAACTGCGTTGGATGTCCGTAGGCTACGCTCGCTGCATAAAAGTGCGCTCCAGCCCCCCCCCCCCCCCAGCATGGCAGCAGCATTTCCGTTACAGTTTGATTTATGCCTACATCTTTTATGCGTTGATGAAGAGGATGAAGGAGTAGTTAACTGGATCAATAATCAACTTATTTAAAATGCCAGTATTCTCGTGGGCCTATCCTGGCTATCCCCGGGGTCTCCCTGTAGTTCTGATTGTGTTCGTGGGCATTGCATTGCCTAACGAAGCCTCTGTTCCTGAAAATCTATCACACGGAACAGAAGGCTCACATTTAACTAATATCACTAATACTAAAAAGGTATTTCCTGTGCTCGCAGTAAATTATGAACACGTACGAAAGCCTTTTGAGGTCGCGCTATGGATCCTCTTCGCCTTATTGATGAACCTCGATGAGTGCCTTTGCTTTTGTCAGATGTTACAATGATCCACTGTGGATGTCCCCTACTATATTAATTGATATGACACTGTCAAACGTCACATTTCTCTGCAATACAACACATCACATTCAGACAGGAAGTCTAATGTTATGAACATACTACAGTATCTCAATCTCTTCATTCAAAGACTCAATCATGGACACTCTTACTGACAGTTGTGGCTGCTTTGCGTAATGTATTGTTGTCTCTACCTTCTTACCCTTTGTGCTGTCTGTGCCCAACCATGTTTGTACCTTGTTTTGTTCTGCTGCCATGTTGTGTTGCTACCATGTTGTTGTCAAGTTGTGTTGCTACCATGTTGTTGTCAAGTTGTGTTGCTACCATGTTGTTGTCAAGTTGTGTTGCTACCATGTTGTTGTCAAGTTGTGTTGCTACCATGCTGTTTTGTTGTCCTAGGTCTCTCTCTTTATGTAGTGTTGTCCCGTCGTGGTGTGTGTTTTTGTCCTGTATTTTTTTTTTTTTAGTCCCCAGTCCCCGCAGGAGGCATTTTGCCTTTTGGTAGGCCATCATTGTTAATAAGAATAACCCTAACCCCAGGAAGAGTAGCTGCTGTCTTGGCAGGAACTAATGGAGATCCATAATAAACCCCAGGAAGAGTAGTTGCTGCCTTGGCAGGAACTAATGGAGATCCATAATAAACCCCAGGAAGAGTAGCTGCTGCCTTGGCAGGAACTAATGGAGATCCATAATAAACCCCAGGAAGAGTAGCTGCTGCCTTGGCAGGAACTAATGGAGATCCATAATAAACCCCAGGAAGAGTAGCTGCTGCCTTGGCAGGAACTAATGGAGATCCATGATAAACCCCAGGAAGAGTAGCTGCTGCCTTGGCAGGAACTAATGGAGATCCATAATAAACCCCAGGAAGAGTAGCTGCTGCCTTGGCAGGAACTAATGGAGATCCATAATAAACCCCAGGAAGAGTAGCTGCTGTCTTGGCAGGAACTAATGGAGATCCATAATAAACCCCAGGAAGAGTAGCTGCTGCCTTGACAGGAACTAATGGAGATCCATAATAAACCCCAGGAAGAGTAGCTGCTGCCTTGGCAGGAACTAATGGAGATCCATAATAAACCCCAGGAAGAGTAGCTGCTTCCTTGGCAGGAACTAATGGAGGTCCATAATAAATACAAATGCATCAATTAGGTGCCTGATGGCGCAGTCAATGATGTGGTACGCATCCATTGGTTGACGCATGCAACGTGTCACCAGGGGAACGCGACCAATCTGAGTGATGCTCTAGCATAGGTGTCAACCTCATTCCACAGAGGACCGAGTGTCTGCGGGTTTTCACTCCTCCCTTGTACTCAATTGATGAATTAAGGTTACTGATTGGTTAAGAACTCCCCTCAACTGGTTGTCTGGGTATTAATTGGACACAAATTCAAAATGTATTGACCAAAAATTAGCATACGGTTGGATTGGAATGAGTTTGATAGCCCTGCTAAGTTTAGACAGACTCTACTGTATAAGGCTATCTGTGAGAGAAGGAAACAGCACACTTTGACCTGCTTATGTAGACTGGGATCACGTTACAACAGCTGCTGAGGGGAGGACGGCTCATAATAGTGGCTGGAACGGAGCAAATGCAATAACATCAATCACATAGAAACCATGCGTTTGATACCATTCCACTCCAGCCATTGCCATGAGCCCGTCCTCCCCAATTAAGGTGCCACCAACCTCCTGTGCTTTACAACTACTGTAATTAGCACTTTTATGTTGGCGTTTTCAGGGCATGACAATCAGACCTTTGGTTGAGCTACTGGCTGTGAAGCGAAAGGAGAGCAAGCCTTCCATCAACCAGGAAATTCACACCGAGGTGATGAGCAGTATTATATGGGATACTAAATATTATACTGTTTTTTTTTTAGTTTAATATTATTATTATTTTATATGTATGTGTACACTCTTAGTGTGTTTTTAATCAGAAACACACTTCATCTTCTCTCTTAGTTCCTGGACCATCTCCTTACAGGCGTTGAGGGTGTCTGTGGTCATTATGGACATTATCACTGGAAGGAGAAGTATGGACGCCATTCCAAACATACTGGATGATTGATAAACTTGTGTTGCCATTTAGATGTCCACATATCACCAACTTTCTCACTATTTCTCCCCCGTCCTTTCTCTCTCTCTCCCCCCCCCCCCCCCCCCCTCTCTCCCCCGTCCTTTCTCTCTCTCTCTCTCCCCCGTCCTTTCGCTCCCCCCCCCCCCCTCTCTCACCCGTCCTTTCTCTCTCTCTCTCCCCCCCTCTCTCCCCCGTCCTTTCGCTCTCTCTCCCCCCCGCACTTTCTCTCTCTCCATTCCTCTCCTCTTATCATATCAGGCTGAACCGCTTCAACAAGATCTATGTCCAGAGGTGGCTGATAGCTGGTGAGAACTTCATGGAACCCGAGTTGATCGCCTTCTACCCCAAGATGGAGCTGAAGCAGGCTATCATGCTGGTGGAGAGTGGACAGCTGCCCTCTGCCCTCCCTTCCATGGTCTCCATGGAGTAAATACTGTTTCTGTTTAACGTTGCTTTTTTCTTGTTTTCTTTTTTTTGTTTGTTTAAGAAGAAGAATATATTTAATTTTGTTCCTCTGCAACCCGTCCTTAGTACTTATCATCCATGCAGTTAAGGGCCCATTGCTGTCCACTTCCTCTCCACCAGAGTCCTGCTGCATGACAATGACCAGGAGTTGGCAAGACGGTGTAAACCGATCTGGGACCAGGTTAACAGTAGTCCGAGTTCCTGACTTAAACTGGGCACAGGTTAGCAGTAATCTGAGTTCCTGACTTCAACTGGGACCAGGTTAACAGCAGTCTGAGTTCCTGACTTAAACTGGGACCAGGTTAACAGTAGTCTGAGTTCCTGACTTAAACTGGGACCAGGTTAACAGTGGTCTGAGTTCCTGATTTAAACTGGGACCAGGTTAACAGTAATCTGAGTTCCTGACTTAAACTGGGACCAGGTTAACAGTGGTCTGAGTTCCTGACTTAAACTGGGACCAGGTTAACAGTAGTCTGAGTTCCTGACTTAAACTGGGACCAGGTTAACAGTGGTCTGATTTCCTGACTTAAACTGGGACCAGGTTAACAGTGGTCTGAGTTCCTGACTTAAACTGGGACCAGGTTAACAGTAGTCTGAGTTCCTGACTTAAACTGGGACCAGGTTAACAGTAGTCTGAGTTTCTGACTTAAACTGGGACCAGGTTAACAGTGGTCTGAGTTCCTGATTTAAACTGGGACCAGGTTAACAGTAATCTGAGTTCCTGACTTAAACTGGGACCAGGTTAACAGTGGTCTGAGTTCCTGACTTAAACTGGGACCAGGTTAACAGTAGTCTGAGTTCCTGACTTAAACTGGGACCAGGTTAACAGTAGTCTGATTTCCTGACTTAAACTGGGACCAGGTTAACAGTGGTCTGAGTTCCTGACTTAAACTGGGACCAGGTTAACAGTAGTCTGAGTTCCTGACTTAAACTGGGACCAGGTTAACAGTAGTCTGAGTTTCTGACTTAAACTGGGACCAGGTTAACAGTAGTCTGAGTTTCTGACTTCAACTGGGACCAGGTTAACAGTAGTCCGAGTTCCTGACTTAAACTGGGACCAGGTTTACAGTAGTCCGAGTTCCTGACTTAAACTGGGCCCAGGTTAACAGTAGTCTGAGTTCCTGACTTAAACTGGGACCAGGTTAACAGTAGTCTGAGTTCCTGACTTAAACTGGGACCAGGTTAACAGTGGTCTGAGTTCCTGACTTAAACTGGGACCAGGTTAACAGTGGTCTGAGTTCCTGACTTAAACTGGGACCAGGTTAACAGTGGTCTGAGTTCCTGACTTAAACTGGGACCAGGTTAACAGTAGTCTGAGTTCCTGACTTAAACTGGGACCAGGTTAACAGTGGTCTGAGTTCCTGACTTAAACTGGGACCAGGTTAACAGTGGTCTGAGTTCCTGACTTAAACTGGGACCAGGTTAACAGTAGTCTGAGTTCCTGACTTAAACTGGGACCAGGTTAACAGTGGTCTGAGTTCCTGACTTAAACTGGGACCAGGTTAACAGTGGTCTGAGTTCTTGACTTAAACTGGGACCAGGTTAACAGTGGTCTGTCAGAGTTCCTGACTTGGGTGTGAAGGCATTTTGGTCGTTCCTTTCTGATCTGTGTCTTCGCAGGAACATCCAGCCCAGAGCGACTCCACGGCTTTCTAAGAAACGTGAGGAAGAGATCAGAAGGATCCTGAGGTCCAATCTACAGAACAACAAGCAAAGAGTGAGTTGGACACTTTAAATTACAAGACTGAGTTGAAGTTGAATATCTGAAGGAAATACCACTCAGATGTGCTCCTTCTCTTACAGCAGATACACCCTGTTCCCTGTCTCCTCAGATGTGCTCCTTCTCTTACAGCAGATACACCCTGTTCCCTGTCTCCTCAGATGTGCTCCTTCTCTTATAGCAGACACACCCTGTTCCCTGTCTCCTCAGATGTGCTCCTTCTCTTACAGCAGATACACCCTGTTCCCTGTCTCCTCAGATGTGCTCCTTCTCTTACAGCAGATACACCCTGTTCCCTGTCTCCTCAGATGTGCTCCTTCTCTTATAGCAGACACACCCTGTTCCCTGTCTCCTCAGATGTGCTCCTTCTCTTACAGCAGATACACCCTGTTCCCTGTCTCCTCAGATGTGCTCCTTCTCTTACAGCAGATACACCCTGTTCCCTGTCTCCTCAGATGTGCTCCTTCTCTTACAGCAGATACACCCTGTTCCCTGTCTCCTCAGATGTGCTCCTTCTCTTATAGCAGACACACCCTGTTCCCTGTCTCCTCAGATGTGCTCCTTCTCTTACAGCAGATACACCCTGTTCCCTGTCTCCTCAGATGTGCTCCTTCTCTTACAGCAGATACACCCTGTTCCCTGTCTCCTCAGATGTGCTCCTTCTCTTACAGCAGATACACCCTGTTCCCTGTCTCCTCAGATGTGCTCCTTCTCTTACAGCAGATACACCCTGTTCCCTGTCTCCTCAGATGTACTCCTTCTCCTACAGCAGACACACCCTGTTCCCTGTCTCCTCAGATGTGCTCCTTCTCCTACAGCAGACACACTCTGTTCGACGCCGATAAGGAGGACAACGTGAGTCAGGTGCATCTGAGGAAGATGGAGAGGAGGGTCAGTATGATGGAGGGGAGGGCCAGTGGGATGGAATGGTCCCCAGTCTAGTGTTCTTTCTTGGCTATGTCTCCAACACTGTAAAGATTTTCGTTGCAATAATGAAGCCTATTTGTGATGTTGTAACATTATTGTCTCTGCAGATGAGCCACTACCTTACTGTTCCAGCCAACTGGGAGTCACCTAGGCCTGGAGTCTGGAGATTCCTGTTTGAATCAGGTGAGTCAGTCTTAACACAGGGTTTCCTGAACTCGGTCCTAGCCCTAGCACTACACAGCTGACTCAAATAACCAACTCATCATCAAGCTTTGATTATTTGAATCAGCTGTGATGTGTTAGGGAAAAACATTTTTAAATGTGCACGCAAGGTGGGGGTGGCGGCGCAGGACTGAGTTTGGGAAATCCTGGTTTAACCCCTGGGTCGTATTCATTAGGGAAAACTGTAGCACAACGTGAAATGAAAACTACAGTTTCTTAGTGGAGTTCAGATAGTACATCCCTGTTTTCATCCGTTTGCCTTGTTGCTTCTGTCCGTCACTATAAAGCTGAAACCGTTATAATGTTTTAAAAAAATGTGTCAATCGATATCCCCATTATGTTGTGTTATTGAAAACAAATGGCAATATGTATTAGCAAGAGTATGGTCAGAGTCTTGTTGATGTATAATACTCTACTCATTTATTTTAGACAACCAGGTTTTCAGTGCCGACAGTGTCCCTACCGTCCATTTTGAGCAGCCTTCGACTCCAAGAACACCTGACACGGTCAGCCTAGAAGAGAAGGTATCCAAGGTAACCTGATGGCGGATGGCGGAGGACCCAGGGGTTCTGTATCAGACAGCAGCAGGGAGAGCTGAACTACCAGAGAGACTAGCACGCTGTCTGAGCGACCCCGGTCCCAATAAGGTTGAGAATGATCCTTTCATGTCCTGATAAAGCACATATTTTGAACTAAAGTATATGAACTTTGCCTGTGTATCCGTCTGTTTGTGCCAACATTCAAATCAAATGTAGTCGTGTGTGGTATGAAGCTCCTTCTCTTCTGGCATTCCTTTGTATGAGATGAAGACATCTTCAAGTCAGTGTGTCATGGTATGGAAGGATATTAGTTTCTCATTTATCCACGTTCCATTATTGTATTTTTCATGTTCTTTGGTGTGCCTCTTGTGATGTGAGATAATGTTAATGATTTGCCAATGGATCACATACCATTTTTTTTTGTCACGAAAGCAAGTGTCAAGATTTGTTTGCTTTTTAAGATTTGTTTTAGTGATGTAATATCATTCAACTTCCTACTGACTGCCTCACGGGGTAGACAGCCAACTACTGACTGCCTCACGGGGTAGGCGTCCAACTACTGACTGCCTCACGGGGTAGGCGTCCAACTACTGACTGCCTCACGGGGTAGACGTCCAACTACTGACTGCCTCACGGGGTAGGCGTCCAACTACTGACTGCCTCACGGGGTAGACGGCCAACTACTGACTGCCTCACGGGGTAGACGGCCAACTACTGACTGCCTCACGGGGTAGACGGCCAACTACTGACTGCCTCACGGGGTAGACGGCCAACTACTGACTGCCTCACGGGGTAGACGGCCAACTACTGACTGCCTCACGGGGTAGACGGCCAACTACTGACTGCCTCACGGGGTGGACGGCCAACTACTGACTGCCTCACGGGGTGGACGGCCAACTACTGACTGCCTCACGGGGTGGACGGCCAACTACTGACTGCCTCACGGGGTAGACGGCCAACTACTGACTGCCTCACGGGGTAGACGGCCAACTACTGACTGCCTCACGGGGTAGACGGCCAACTACTGACTGCCTCACGGGGTGGACGGCCAACTACTGACTGCCGCACGGGGTAGACGGCCAACTACTGACTGCCTCACGGGGTAGACGGCCAACTACTGACTGCCGCACGGGGTAGACGGCCAACTACTAAAAGCACAACCCTTTGCAGCAAGAAAACACTACGGTAACTACAAAATACCAATTAGTGGAAAAAGATCAGAATTGGGCTGCCTGTGTAAACGTAGCCTAAATGCTCATGCCGTTTCCAGTATTTATCTGGATAAAAGCCTTTTCATAGGAAGAAAATATCAAAATAGAGCCCATATCAGGCCTTGTCTCCACTGTATTTTGGGGGGAGTACACCTAAGACAGTTATACCTGTCAAAGAATATTTTGTTTTGTATTAAAAAAAAGGTCTACAAGTGTGCCAAGTTTTTAATATTTTTTTAACAAGAAAGACGATGTATTTGAAATGAAAATGGTTGAACTGTTTGCTGTTGGTAGTGAGAAGAAAAAAAGCTTTACAGATTACATGCATCAGAAATGAAGATGACTATGTGAGTTCACCAATAAAGTGTTTATAAATGTTTTGTTGGACATTTCAACAATGGAATTTGATGTAAAAAATAATTCAGATGTACTACCATCAGGGGTCAGTGTGTAACGGGAGGGGGGGGGGGGCAAGATGGGGGATGACTGAGAGATTATCAAAATCCAGGAAAGAGCTGTTGAATTCTACAACCATCTAAAAGGAAACGATTCCCAAAACCTTCCATTACAAAGCCATCATCTACAGAGAGATGAACCTGGAGAAGAGTCCCCTATGCAAGCTGGTCCTGGGGCTCTGTTCACAAACACAATTTTTTATTTAACTAGGCAAGTCAGTTAAGAACAAATTCTTATTTACAATGACGGCCTAGGAACAGTCAGTTCTGCCCCTTCCAGTTACTGGGCCAATGCTCTAACCACGAGGCTACCTGCCACCCTTACCTGCATACTCTTGCTATCTGCATACTCTTGCTGTCTGCTACCTGCCCCACAAACAGAGCGCCAAGACAGCAACACAATTAGACCCAATCAAATCATGAAAAAACTCAAAGATAATTACTTGACACATTGGAAAGAATTAATGAAAAAACAGAGCAAACTAGAATGCTAGTGCTAATGCTAAACAGAGAGTACACAGTGGCAGAACACCTGACCACTGTGACTGACCCAAACTTAAGGAAAGCTTTTACTATGTACGGACTCAGTGAGCATAGCCTTGCTATTGAGAAAGGCCGCCGTAGACAGACCTGGCTCTCAAGAGAGGACAGGCTATGTGCACACTGCCCACAAAATGAGGTGGAAACTGAGCTGCATTTCCTAACCTCCTGTCCAATGTATGACCATATCAGAGACACATATTTCCCTCAGATTACACAGACCCACAAATCCTTTGAAAACAAACTATTTTGATACACTAGAAGTAGAAGTGCACGCTTCTACTGTTCCGTGTTGAAGAATTCTGAACATGCTTGAACGACATCTGATTATGAGTGGCTTCACGGTTCGTTCATCCATAAAATCACCTTCGCCGTGACGCAAGCGGACTGGGTGCTGTCTCGTCATACATTTTCACTTTAATGATTTTCTTCATTATTTTGTAGCGTTCAAGAGCTAAAATGTAAGGAGAGAACAACTTACCTATTATCAACAATTTTGCTTTGTGTTGGCAAACTGAGACAAGATTATTTTCACAGGTAAAACTTCAGTCGTGGGTTTTCGTTTACCTCAGAAACTTATATTCTTACTATTTCTCTGAGGTTTAGGTTTTGGATCCTTGTTCTTTTTCCTTCAAGCAACTTGTTTGAACCTTCTTTTTCAAAACAATCCGGTCCTTCGGACAGCTCTACAGTTATCTGTGAATAGACACCATATGGGCTCATTGGAGCCCCTACATTGGACATTGCTGTTACGTTCACAACCAAATGTGAAACATAAACGAAAGGAGTCAAATATGTATTTTCCGTTGAAATTTAACCATCTGGTGATACCGACAAGGGCGCGTGGTCATATCCAATAGCACAGCGCTCACCTGTGAAGTTGGGGAACTGTATGGTGAAACCGACAAAAATGTTGCCAATTATGTAAACCTAGTGAACCCGAATCTCAGCAGTGTCCATTCGGGTTCACTAGGTTTACATAATTGGCAACATTTTGTCGGTTTCACCATACAGTTCCCCAACTTCACAGGTGAGCGCTGTGCTATTGGATATGACCACGCGCCCTTGTCGGTATCACCAGACAGCCCTGTCTGCATTTCCATATGGTATCCTAATAACACGTGTGTGGAGGAGGCAGGAGGGTGAGCCCTTACAGGCTAATGTATGGACATTATGTTTTTACTTTACTATGGGGTCCACAAAGAAGATGTATTAAATTTGAATCACCATTATTTCATGCTTTTTTTAATCACGTTTTTTTTATTTGGCTTTTCAGTATTTTACAGGCAAATGGAAAAATCAAACAACCAACTCTCTACCCCTTCCCCACCATCACCACCCTCAATCCCATGCTCTAACAGAACCCTACCCCCCCCCCCCCCCACCACCACCACCACCCTCAATCCCATGCTCTAACAGATAGATAAGTGAGGATTTGTACAGTCAGCCACTTGCATGAATACAGAAATTAGTTATATGAAAAGCACAAACATTAAAATTCCCTTACACATGATCAGTGCATGGGCAGAGTATGGTGTGCATGGGGAAAGTCTGATTGGCTGAAGCCACGAGCTGGAGGTGATTTTATCACTCATGTGAGGGGGAGCTAAACTACTTGTTGCCAGCCAGACATAAACAACAACAACAAACAGGCTGGAAATGAGTCCCACAATGCCCTCTGCAGGGGGATTCTGTAACAAAGCCAATGGCATAAAAAAGGTGTAAGGCCTAGCTTTGGTTTGGTGTTGTAGGTAACCCTTCATTCCAGGTCCTGTGGTGACGCTTTCTTGGGGATGGTGTCATACAAGGATGGGCAAGCATCTCTCTGAAGACTTGTGTAGTCGTCATCCTGTATGTCATTATATTCATAAGGGTCTAGGTGCATATCATCAATGGTTTCATAGATACAGGCGCTGGTCGTCTCACTCACAGCTGAGTTTGAGGAATCGTTATTGGCATAATAGATGGTTTGTGTGTCTGCTCTGACATCACAACCTTCTCTGGATCCACTTCCTCCTCTGACATCACAACCTCCTCTGACACCACTTTCTTCTCTGACACCCCTTCCTCCTCTGACACCACTTCCTCCTCTGACATCACAACCTCCTCTGACACCACTTCCTCCTCTGACATCACAACCTCCTCTGACACCACTTCCTCCTCTGACATCACAACCTCCTCTGACACCACTTCCTCCTCTGACATTACAACCTCCTCTGACACCACTTCCTCCTCTGACATCACAACCTCCTCTGACACCACTTTCTTCTCTGACACCCCTTCCTCCTCTGACACCACTTTCTCCTCTGACACAACTACATGGTCTGACACCCCTTCCTCCTCTGACACCACTTCCTGCTGTGCGTCTCCTCTTCAGTGTACAGTAGATGAGAACTGAAGCTTTAGCAGCCAGGACAACCCCAACCACCCCCAGTACAGAAGCCAAAACAGACACTGGAAAAAACACACCTGTGTTGAGGTCCAAGGCAGTAGAGTTCTGAGCTCCCATCTTGTTCTCAGCCCTACAGTAGTACTGGGTCTTGTCTCCCAGACTGACATTGGGGATGATGTACTTGTCTCTTCCTGCTCCTGTCTGTAAGACGCTCACTTCAGTCCCATTCCTCATGTACCAAGTGTAAGACTTCACTGGTGGGTTGGCATCACTGCTGCAGGTCAGAGTCACTAGACTGCCCTCGTCTATTTCACCACTAATGGACACTGAAGTGTTCTTAGGGCCATATCTCACAACCAGTGTAGCAGCAAGGGATGGAAAATCCTCAAAGCCTCTTACAACACAGAAGTATCTGCCTGCATCCTTACTGCTGACGGCATCGAGAATCATGGTCTTGGACTTGCCAGTGGCAGAGGCGTTGTTCTTGTACAAAAGTAAGTCACTGAAGTTTGGACAGGAGGTCATGCAGGAGATAATGACGAGATCTCCCTCATTTGCAACAGGAGGAGTAACTTCTACTTGTAAGTTTGTGACAGACAGATTGACCCCAAATGGATCACTGTACTTTGGAACCCCTTGCGTTTCTAATGAGAATGTGTAATAACCAGAGTCACTCTCTCTCAGGTCTGTGATTCGCAGGGTGCAATCGTTCTCCTTCTTACCACGATACTCTATGCGATCATTGTCCAAGTATTTGACACCAGATTTTGACCAGATTGTGTCTGTGATGGTTTGATTACTGGGATATGTGTAATTGCAACGGAGTTCAATGTTAGTCCCGGCGAAGGCGCAGATGGTCTTGTGTTGGTGTGTCACATCCCAGCAGTTACCAAGGAGACAGAGTGCAGGGGAGTGGAGCTTCTCACTGTCTTTTACAGCACAGATGTAACTGCCTGCATCCTGACTGCTGACTGGGTCTAGGTACAGGTTGACATTCAGGGTCTTTGGGTTGGTAAGCTGTTGTCCGTTCTTGTACCAGATGTAGTTGGGGTTGAGATTGTCACTCAGAGTACAGGTGGTGCTACAGGTCAGTGTTACTTTCTGTCCGTTGTTCACAGTGGTTGTATACTTTGTCACCTTAAGAGCTGTGACAGTAACAGTGATTCCAGTTTTGATTAATTTCCATCCGGAGTTCTCTGACGGAACCATAACGCGATAGACAGCGGTGTCACTCTTTCTTAGATCTTTGACTTGGAGAGTTTTCGTGATAGAGAAGGAGACGTTGTGTTTTATAAACCTTCCTGAAACATCAAACAGCCACTTAAAACGTCCGGAATACGCTTTGTCATCTGTCAAGTCCTCGGGAATGGTCTTGTCCTTCCATTTCTTCTTGTTGTCATTGTTAAACCAGAATAAATTGCTAATATCTGACAACAAATTGTCATCGTCATTTGAGAAATTGCAGCTCATGTTCACTGACGATCCCTCTAAAACACAAACGTTCTTCTCATCGCAACTCATTGCATCTACAGCCAACAGACTGGATATAAAGAGGAGTAGACCTGCAAACATGTCTCTTGCCGATGTGACGGGCATCAGTTAGAATGTGAAAGAAAGCTCACAGTCGAACAAAGTGTTGAGAATGGGTCTTACTGCCTAAAGGAGGACGAGCCTAAGTTCCTGATACAGATCTGAACTTTCGAAGTGTGTTTTTTTTTTATCAAGATAAGCATCTTACAGGGTGGACATTGATTGAGGCCACAATGAGTTATGTTGCAGGCACTTAGGCCCACATTAACATCCATGTATATGTACAGATGTGCATATGGGTAGCCTGTGCACATACCCAAGGACTTATAGAGAGTATAAGTAGATTCATAAAAGTATAAAGTACTATATGATGACTACATGGAGGAAATGACTAAATATGACCAACTTGAAGGCCTAGTTTACAGTCTGTTGACTATGGAATCACGTTGATTACGTTATTCTTTCTAGGGGGTTGAGGCAAATATGTTCAGGTCTTATACAAACATATGTGTAGCTATAACTGTTTTTATTCAAAAAGCTATATTCAACTGCTCCTTTGCCAGAGAGTGACCCTAACAGAGCGGAAGACCTAATCTATAACATCTAACACGATGCTGCTGTTGTTAGTTCCTGTTGAGTAATTTCACAACATGTGTTGTTCTCACAACTTTGATAAAGATCGAGCCATCTCACTTTTCTTTTAGTGTGTGTGTGCACGTGTGCTTTTTTAATTAAAAAATAACTTCTTTACATTCTATACATTTCCCTAGACTTCTTGGTTCTCACACAGAGGTCCAAAGCACTGCGTGATCAAGCGTCCTTAGAAGTGTGAACATCTTTTCCATAGCAGGAAGTCTACACATTTTGATGTCAGCATCTTCTTCAGTTGCTACTTTAACTTGCTACTAAAGTCCTTTTTGAAATATGATTATAGTGAGTCAAGATCTGAAAGTGGTTGCATGGAATGAAGTTATAAGACTGTAGGACCTGTGCAGAGCCTAGCGCAAATGCCTAGCGCAAATGCCTAGCGCTAATGCCTAGCGCTAATGCCTAGCGCTAATGCCTAGCGCTAATGCCTAGCGCTAATGCCTAGCAGTAATGCCTAGCAGTAATGCTAACGGCTCAAGGCACATATATTGCTCCACACTAGCGATCGGGGTTCAATCCCTGAGTGTAGGACGTTGACAGAAACAATTGTAATCACACAGCTCCCTCTCTCCTATGACTATTCTCCAGCAATATACATTTTAATCTAACCTAACATCCAACAGTCACTAAACTGGGCCTAACCTGAAAACCAACTTCATGTACTGTAGAATGGAAATCATTGTCCGGTTCTTGCAGTTAAAGATGGGATTATACTTTTGTTTTACAGGCTCTGGAGCAACACTGTTGACTTGCCATAGGGTTTTCTGGTATCGTCAATATCTACGGCCACATTTGGGCTCCCGGGTGGTGCAGCGGTCTAAGGCACTGCATCTCAATGCAAGAGACATTGTTGTAGTTTCTGATTCGATTCCAGGCTGGCTGTGATTGGGAGTCTCATAGGGCGGCACACAATTGGCTTAGGGTTTGGTCGTCAGTAAGAGTTTGTTCTTAACCGACTTGCCTAGTTAAAGAATAAATGCTGAAGTGTGTGAAGGAAAACACATTTTTTCATGTGTGCTATTTTCTTAATTTTTCTGTGCTTTCCACTACTGGCTCAGTTGGTAGAGCATGACACTTGCACAACCTGGGTTGTGGGTTCAATTCTTCATGGGGGACCAGTGTGAATAAATATAAAAATGTATGCACTCACTATTATAAGTTGTTCTGGATAAGAGTGCCTGCTAATTGGCTTAAATGTAAAACATAACACTATTGTATAGAATGTGTCAGTGTTTGCTTCCTATTGTGTTCAGGAAGCAAACACTGCTGTTTGCTTAGAAATTCTAGGGACAATTAGGAGGCCTGCGTCTTGTGACCGTAGCGTACGTGTACGTATGTACGGCAGGACCAAATCAGAGAGATAGGTAGGAGCAAGCCCATGTAATGCTTTGTTGATTAGCAGTAAAACCTTAAATGCAGCCCTAGACTGCACAGGAAGCCAGTGTAGGGAGGCTAGCACTGGAGTAATATGAACACATTTTTTGGTTCTAGTCAGGATTCTAGCAGCCGTGTTTAGCACTAACTGAAGTTTATTTAGTGCTTTACCCGGGTAGCCGAAAAGTAGAAGTGACAAAAGCATGGATACATTTTTCTGCATCATTTTTTTACAGAAAGTTTCATATTTTTGCAATGTTACGTAGATGGAAAAAAGCTGTCCTTGAAACAGTCTTGATATGTTCGTCAAAAGAGAGATCAGGGTCCAGAGTAACACCGAGGGCCTTCACAGTTTTACTGGAGACAACTGTACAACCATCAAGATTAGTTGTCAGATCCAACAGAATATCTCTTTGTTTATTGGAACCTAGAACAAGCATCTCTGTTTTGTCCGAGTTTAAAAGTAAAACATTTGCCGCCATCCACTTCCTTGTGTCTGAAACACAGGCTTCCAGGGTTGGGCAATTTTGGTTTCCAATCTCTCCAAAAGAATGTGGTGATCGATTGTATCAAAAGCAGCACTAAGGTGTAGGAGCACGAGGACAGATTCAGATCCTTGGTCTGAATATTAAAGTCACCAAAAATTAGAATATTATCTGCCATGACTACAAGGTCCGATAGGGAATTCAGGGAACTCAGTGAGGAACGTTGTATATAGCCCAGGAGGCCTGTAAACAGTAGCTATAAAAAGTTGAGTAGGCTGTATAGAGTTCATGATTAAAGCTCAAAAGATAAATGCAGTCTTTCTTTTTTTGTAAATTGACATTTGTTATTGTAAATGTTAGCAACACCTCTGCATTTGCAGAGGGGGGGGGGGGGGGGGGGGGGGGGAATTTGGTCACTAGTGTATCCAGGAGGAGAGGCCTCAATTAACACAGTAAATTCATCAGGCTTAAGCCATGTTTCAGTCAAGCCAATCACATCAAGATTATGATCAGTGATTAGTTCATTGACTATAACTGCCTTGGAAGTGAGGGATCTAGCATTAAGTAGCCCTATTTTGAGATGTGAGATATCACAATCTCTTTCAATAATGACAGGAATGGAGGAGGTCTTTATTCCAGTGAGATTGCTAGAGCGAACATCGCCATGTTTAGTTTTGCCCAACCTAGATCGAGGCACAGACACGATCTCAATGGGGATAGCTGAGCTGACTACACTAACTGCTAGTGACAAACCACTAAGATGACAGGCTGGCTAACAGAGGAGGCAGGCCTTTTCCTTTTTCCCGAGGTACTGGCGTAGCCTCTTCCACAGAGAGGCCTTCTTTTTTTGGGGGGGGGGGGGGGGGGGGGTCGAGGCATATTCCTCTGCCCAAGTGGTGACCCATCATTCACGGCAGGTGGGGCATGTTATTTTGGCATTAATATGTGTCACATATCAGTTTGCAAACAATGTAAGAAAAAAAAACATTTAGTTAATAAATCCGCATACAAACATGGTCTCTTTTTTGCTTTCTAGAGTAAGGCAGCTCCAAAATACATCACCGCAAAATCTACAGGGGTGGTTAGAAAGTTCAAGCCCCTTGGGTGCTGCCATCGAATTACATTAGAAGTGCCCATCTAGGAAGGCTCAAGGTCATTGGCCACAGATAAAATGACATAAAATCACGTTATATCTACCGTTGATTTGATTGGACTGATCATGTCAACATCATACTTTCAAAATCTTAGCTAGCAAGCATCATCATCAAATTGACAATCTACTGGCAAATCCTTTTCATATTTTTTTACTTTTATTTAACTAGGCAAGTCAGTTAAGAACAAATTCTTATTTTCAATGACGGCCTAGGAACAGTGGGTTAACTGCCTTGTTCAGAGGCAGAATTACAGATTTTTACCTTGTCAGCTCGGGGATTCAAACTTGCAACCTTTCGGTTACTAGCCCAATGCTCTAACTACTAGGCTACCCTGCCGCCCCAATATGAAGAGAAATTATAGATAAAATGTATCGATGCTCATCGGCCATTGGACATAAAGTTGGAAATCGCAAGTTCAACAATGAGTGGTTTGGAAGGGATCAGTGGCTAACTATAAGCAGTGCAAAGCAATCACTAGCCTGCTATTCAGTGAAGTGGGTGTGTGGTCCAAATCTAGGGTTTAAGGGTCACTTTTCCAAGCTTAAAAGGATAAACATTCAACTTTGGCCATGCTGTCAGTCCAGCATGACTTCTGCCGAGTTGACAACAACTAGAAACTCGGGAATCTCAGACTTCAGTGAGTTCAAGACAACTGAGAACTCGTTTTGAACAGTCATCCAACTCAGAATTCCAAGTCGGCCTCTTTCTAGCGCTCCGACTTGAAAGTAATGCTAAGTGTAAGTTGTGTAGTAAGCTGTTAGTAGTCCATGTGCCACACCCTATTAATTTGGTCCCTTTCCCCCTCATAACTTAGCCTACTGTTCTGACTTGGTGGTGCACATGTAGCCTATAGTCTGTTCTAGAGAAATTTACAACATCGAATATTGTAAGAGCTTTCATTGTCTGCTTATGACCCCTTACTTATCCCATGGCTCTGACTTGGCATACAGGGAGAATACTGTAAGAACGGCCCATGTTCTGAATTCTGACGCTGTACATTTCAAAAGTGCTGAAAAAAGAGTTATATTGACTACGTACGTCCTAGCTCACTCATTAATGACTTAATCTAAATTATGGATTGCCTCTTATCCGCTTGTCATCCCCTTATGCCATAGTTTGTACAGCTCCGTTGTCAGTAGAAACCACATTTCTTTAAGCTAGTCAGCCATATCAGCTATGTTTTTTTAGAAGGCAGTAAATGAGACTGAATGAGCCTTTTCGCTGTCAGACAAGGCTCAGCTGATAGCCAGGTGTAGCAGAGGTAAGGTGTTGGGACAGTTTTATGTAGGGCTTAACAGTTTGTGGGCACCGTTTGTCACCGTTATAGTGCAATTCATGTATTGTTTAGTGTAGTTTAGTGTAATGTTTGCCACTGCTCAGCCCACATCTCTGGTTGGGTGTCCACAGGCAGGCTGATGTGGTGGCAGACTTCCAGAGCCTAATCCTCTGGGATACTTGCTATGGTCTGTTGTGAGCATCTTTCCCCCAGTGACTAGGGTCAAGATGCTAAAGGTAGAGGTGGGAGCTCCAGGAACTGATCATGATCCTCACAAGGGGTCTGAAGCGAAACCACCTTTTACATTTTACGATGGACTAATTTGATCCATGATGAGAGCTTTTGATCAATCGATAGTAATAAAGGAAGATAATTTATTTTAACCTAAATATACAGTGCATTTGGAAAGTATTCAGACCCCTTGACTTTTTCCACATTTTCTTATGCTACAGCCTTATTCTAAAGTTGATTTTTTTTATTTTATTCATCATCAATCTACACACAATACCCAATAATAACAAAATGAAAACAAGTTTTTGGCAATTTTTGCAAATGTATTAAAAATAAAAGAACCGATACCTTATTTACATAAAAATTCAGACCCTTTGGTATGAGACTCGAAATTGAGGTGCATCCTGTTTCCATTTATCATCCTTGAGATGATTCTATAACTTGATTGGAGTCCACTTTTGGTAAATTCAATTGATTGGACATGATTTGGAAAGACACACACCTGTCTATATAAGGTCCCACGGTTGACAGTGCATGTCAGAGCAAATATCATTCAATTTTCTGTAGAGCTCTGAGACAGGGTTGAGTCAAGGCACAGATCTGGGGATGGGTACCAAAACATTTCTGCAGTATTGAAGGTTCCCAAGAACACAGTGGCCTCCATCCTTTTTAAATGGAAGGAGTTTGGAACCAACAACACTCTTCCTAGAGCTGGCCACCTGGACAAACTGAGCAATTGGAGGAGGAGGGCCTTGGTCAGGCTGGTGAACCTGAACCTGATGAACCTGATGAACCATGAACCTGATGGTCACTCTGTTAGAGATCCATAGTTACTCTGTTTTGATGAGAGAACGTTCCAGAAGGACAACTATCTCTGCAGCACTCCACCAATCAGGCCTTTCTGGTAGAATGGCCAGACAGAAGCCACTAATAAGTAAAAGGCACATAACAGCTTGGGGTTTGCCAAAAGCCACATAAAAGACTCTCAGATGATGAGAAACAAGATTCTCTGGTTTGATAAAACCAAGATTGAACTCTTTGGCCTGAATGCCAAGCGTCACGTCTGGAGGAAACCAGGCACCATCCCTACGGTGAAGCATGGTGGTGGAAGCGTCATGCTGTGAGGATGTTTTTCACCGGCAGGGACTGGGAGACAGGATTGCGGGAAAGATGGACGGAGCAAAGTACAGAGAGATCCTTGATGAAAACTTGCTCCAGAGTGCTCAGGCCAACACATTTTTTTTTTAAATTATGCAAGCATGGAGTTTTTTATTTAACTAGGCAAGTCGGTTAAGAACACATTTATATTTACAATAACGACCTACCGGGGAACAGTGTTTGTTCGGGGGCAGAAAAATACTTTTTCATCTTCTCAGCTCTGGGATTTGATCCAGCAACCTTTTGGTTACTGGCCCAACGCCTCAAAATGCAGGCATTAATGATACAAAATTCTATAATTGTATTATTATTTTACCTAAAAAAATTGTCATAATTACAGGCAGTTTACAGGTAGCATACCTAGTTGGGACTGGCAACAAAACCCACCGAGATTATTTTATGTTACTCTTTAACAAAACCACCTACTCAGTACCTACAGTAGGGATATTGCTGCTTCCTCAGCACGCTGTGAAAACGGCACCTAATGTGTTTATTTGTGTGTTCATGCAGGGCTCATCTGACTCCCTGGTCATACACAATTTAAAAAAGAAACAGCAGATGTTGCTGCTTTTGTTTGCGCTTTCACTTGCTTACAATTGCGCGAAGTAGAACACGCGCCTGCGCATTCCTTCTTCCACGTAGCTGCGCCACAATCTCTGTCTGCGCATAAAGCCAAAACATAGCAGAAATATTTGCTGTAAAGCTGCGTTCTTGCTGAATATTTTGAACATGGCCAGATATTTGAGACCTCCAAATACATCGCTTTTCATCAGAAACATTTCCGATGAATCCAGGTGAGTACACATTTGGAACAAACCCCCCTAGTCGAGTCAACTAAATACTTCGACGCCCCGAGCTAGCTAACATTAGCCCAATGCTAGTCGGCTAGCCACGCGCTTCGGCCTGACTTGACCTTATCGGGGTAGCTAGACCAGAGGTGGCTAGACTGAAATCCTAGTCCATAAAAATCAAAAGAAAGCTACTATCATTAGATCAGATTGAAACATACGTTTGTATCTATATCAATCTGGCAATAATTCGAAGTAGTTAGTTGTCCTGCCTAATGAGCTAACGTCGTTAGCTTGCTGTAGCTTCCGGTGCACACTTCGGTGGGAAAATAAACTCCGCTTTTGCTTTATGGAATTCTAATATAAATGGCTTAAACATATGACTGTTAGAATGACATATTACCCATATCTAGTTAACAGCCAGGTATTTTATTTGCAAGAACAACACTACATACACAGGCCTACACATAGTAACACAGTAGCCCAAAGGCAGGCAGATGGCGATACTGAGGTTTAACCTTACTGTCCAAAGGGGAATGCAACGTTATGCAGCCAACTAACTATACACTCATCTCCCCCGTGGACCGGTTTATACTTTAAACATTCTCAATTCAGGCAAAAAAAAGTCGTCGATAATCGTTTTAATGTCGACAAGGCTATAAATATATAACCTACTTTAATTAATGAAACGCCATTTTCCACTACCATGCTACTGTGGCTAATGCTAGTCTCGGATGTTGCGTATCGCGTTCTACCAATCATGTTGCAGCAGTCTGTTTTTCCACAGCTGGTAAGATGGTTTCAAAATAAGTTGTTCCCAGAAATCCTTTAATATAATGTACCATATCACCCAGTCATCTGTCATCACACTATCACAATTTCCTCACCAAGACCAGTATACTGTCTCCTCGAATAATGCACAGTCCAGTTTATTGTCTGTTTACATATTGAAATAATTTATTTGATTAACAAATATAGTGTGTCAATCTTAACTGATTTATGTATCAGGAAATGGAATGCGGCACACTTCAATCAATCACATTTATTTTGTAAAGCCCTTTTTACATCAGGAATTGTCAGTGTTTTACAGATATCCAGCCTAAAACCCATAATGAATACAGGGTGCGGACACTTCAAGACTGTAAGGACAGGTGGTCTTTAATGTTTTAGGCAGTCAAGGGATGTGGTGGTAAGAGGCATGGTAGTCAGAGATCAGTCCAGGGCAAGCCAGCTAGCCTGCAGCATGGGATGGGCAGGTCAACCAGGTGGATTGGTGACATGCAGAGCTGGGAATCCTCAGGCCAGGGTTTCCTCAGGCATAGTGAGAGAGAAATGGGGTTATTGGTGGCAGCATTCGGATCCATTAAATAAAAAAAAGTATAATCATTTATTTACTATTAATTACACTTTTCAGATTGCACAAGTTTATGAACATATCACTTAATAGACCTGTAAACAAAACAATCATTACATTAATTAATGTGGGTTAAAAATCAATGTATTCTACTTTAAATCTAATTTAAACCTGATCATTTCACATCGTAAATGTTTCATCTTATTAAAACTGAATATCGTTCTGTAAATTAGTTCATGCTAACAAATCCAATACATGCCATTGAAACTATCAGAACGGGGGGAGAGACTGCTGCAAGTCTATTGCCGCACTGGTGTGTCAATTTCAGTAACATAATAAAAAGCAATCCATCAATATCCGTCAGTTTAAGTTAGAGATGTTTTTTTTTGTTGCATGAACTGCATATCAATAGGCGGCCTTCCGCATCTGCGGTGGTAGATAACCGAGCTACAGTGACGTTTGTCAGACCATGAGACATCCCGAAAATCGGTCTTCTCACGAAGACGTCTGCACGGTTTGGCTCTGCGGCCCCCACAATTGTCACAGGTCGGAAGTCTGTGCAATCCGTGTCAACTTCTGTTGGTAACGTTTGGGCTACTAACTGTGACCCCACCGTGGAAAAGGGAGATTCTCACGAACATGTCTCCGTTTTGCTCTACGACTCCCACAAATGTCACGGGACTCGTGACTATTATTTCTACATTGTAGAATAATAGTGAAGACATCACAATTATGAAAATACACACATGGAATCATGTAGTAACCAAAACAGTGTTACATCAAAATATATTTTAGATGTGAGATTCTTCAAAGTAGCCACCCTTTGCCTTGATGATACACACTCTTGACATTCTTTCAAACAGCTTCATGAGGTAGTCAGTCACCTTGTTAAAAGTTAATTTGTGGAATTTCTTATCTTAATGTTTTTTAGCCAATCAGTTGTCAAGGTAGGGGTGGTATACAGAAGATGGCAAGAACAGCTTTAACAAGCAAATAGATAAGACAATCCAATTCTTAAGACATGAAGGTCAGTCAGTCCGGAAAATGTGAAGAACTTTGAAAGTTTCTTCAAGTGCAGTCGCAAAAACCATCAAGCGCTATGATGAAACCGGCTCTCATGAGGACCGGCACAGGAAAGGAAGACCCAAAGTTACTTCTGCTACAGGAAATAAGTTCATTAGAGTTACCAGCCTCAGAAATTGCAGCCCAAATAAATGCTTCACAGAGTTCAACTAACAGGCACATCTCAACATCAACAGTTCAGAGGAGACTGTGTGAATCAGGCCTTCATGGTTGAATTGCTGCAAAGAAACCACTACTAAAGGACACCAATAAGAAGATACTTTCTTGAGCCAAGAAACGCAGGCAATGGACATTAGACCAGTGGAAATTGGTCCAAATGTGCGATTTTTGGTTCCAACCGCCGTGTCTTTTTCAGACCCAGAGTAGGTGAACAGATGATCTCCACAGGTGTGGGTCCCACTGTAAAGCATGGAGGAAGAGGAGGTGTGATGGTGTGGGGGTGCTTTGCTGGTGACACTGTGTGTGATTTATTTAGAATTCAAGGCACACTTAACCAGCATGGCTACCAAAGCATTCTGCAGCGATATCCCATCTGGTTTGCGCTTAGAGGGACTATAATTTGTTTTTCAACTGGACAATGATCCAACACACCTCCAGGCTGTGTAAGGGCTATTCAACCAAGTAGGAGAGTGATGGAGTGCTGCGTCAGATGACCTGGCCTCCACAATCGCCTGACCTCAACCCAATTGAGTTGGACTGCAGAGTGAAGGAAAATCAGCCTACAGGGGCTCAGCATATGCGGGAACTCCTTCAAGACTGTTGGAAAAGTTTTCCGGGTGAAGCTGGTTGATAAAGCCAAGAGTGCAAAGCTGTCATCAAGGCAAAGGGTGGCTACTTTGAAGAATATAAAATATATTGTTATTCAACACTTTTTGTTGGTTACTACATGATTC
This sequence comes from Oncorhynchus mykiss, assembly GCF_013265735.2. Taxonomy (NCBI): domain Eukaryota; kingdom Metazoa; phylum Chordata; class Actinopteri; order Salmoniformes; family Salmonidae; genus Oncorhynchus; species Oncorhynchus mykiss. Next base: position 64,737,719 of record NC_048582.1, read on the forward strand.
CATATGTGTATTTTCATAATTTTGATGTCTTCACTATTATTCTACAATGTAGAAAATAGTAAAAAATAAAGAAAAACCCTAGAATGAGTAGGTGCGTCCAAACTTTTGACTGGTACTATGTATGTTAATAAAACATTTTAAAAATCCTGAGCTCTTATCTCATCCTAGATATAGCAAAGACATTTTTTTGCCATTTATGAATGTGTTATTCAATGCGTATGTATGGACTATAGTAGTAAAGGCCAAATTAATTATTTTATCCTAAAATTCACGGGGGATACGAGTGTATAGCTGGCTGCATAATATTCCCATTGGCCGGTAAGCTGAAACAACTAAATATTGCGATCTGCCGGCATTTGGGCTACTAACACAGGGGATTTGAACAATTCTTGGAACTAAGATACATTTCAGAGTGTGCATGAACCTCAAAAAAAGTTTCAGTTGTGTTTTTAATGCAAAGAAGTGGTATCTTCATATTGCCCAACAGAAGCCACCGGTCTCAGCGGTCTGTCCGTGGCTCCCATGGTGGTGCCACTTTATTCTGGAACTTAAGACTTTTCCTCCAGGTCATTGAAGTGAAATTTCTATCTATTTACGGTATTCAGGCCTGAGGATTTGCGGCGTGAGTTTGGTCGCTATGGGCCTGTAGTAGATGTCTACATTCCACTTGACTTCTATTCACGCCGACCGAGAGGATTTGCATATATTCAATATCCTTTCCCTTCTACAGTGAGCGTTATGAAATGTGTTTATCTCTTTTTGTTTTAATTTTGAATGTGGTGTAAACTTAACATGCTTCCTCAGACGGTGTCTTCAAGCATTGAGTTTTGGTTGTATAATTGATTTGCTGTGACTGTTTTCTGTATGTACACGCTGAAGAACTTTTTAATATCTAACTTACATTTCTCTGTTGCCCCAGAAAATGTAAAGGTATCCAGTTGTTGTGGAAAGTCCGGTGTAGAGTAGATCTAAAGACAAGCAGCAAAAGACCGCCAGGATGCAAGAAACAGAGAGAGGGAGAAAGGTTGAAAAAAAGAAAGAGAATTTAAAGCTTGAAGAGACAAAGGAAAAGGGGGACGGAGTCGAGGCTTGGATATGTCATCAAAAGAAAGAGGCAAAGGGAAGAGATTTTAAAGGGCAAAGACGAGCAGGAAACCCAAGTTCTTCTGGGAGGCGGTTAAAGAGCTTAAAGATCAAGATGTAAGTCAAAGTCGAGCGTGTTTAAGGTAACAAACCTGAATTATTTTGTATCCTCTCCAAAAAAAATGAATCGACAAATATTACAGGAAAAGCAATCGATACATAGCCAATATGCTAAATTTGATTCTTAATTGAACTAAGAAATTATAATTGTACTCTCATCAATATATTTTGCACTCAACAATATCATTTGAAACTAAAGCAGTATTGGTTACTTGGTAAAGGCCATAAAATTAGCGACACATTATTGAAACATGTTTGCCTCATCTTTAATCTTCAGAAGAACCCAACATGCACTTAACAATTGTTCCAGAACCTACGTTTAGCTTTATACTGTCAGCCAATATGGCTTCCCTTATGATTAAGTGGCAGAAGATGCATTGTATTACAACAGTTGTGCTGAAAAGAATTTAACCCCATGAGACCAGAAGGTAAGAACCTTAACAGCTCAGCAAGTTTGAAGATGTGCGCGACGCAGAAGATGCTCTTCACAACCTGGACAGGAAGTGGGTGTGTGGCCGACAGATTGAAATCCAGTTCGCGCAGGGAGATCGAAAGAGTAAGACAGTTACCCCAATTTATTGTTTGCTGAAGTAACTATGTTCCATATCGAGCAATTTACTGATTTTATTTTCAGCTGTAAGTTCAAATACATGTATTTCCTACCTGACGTGGTACAGCTGTAATACTTTCAAGTAGAGCTAAAGCATTTGGTACTGTATGTCTGCTAGTTGGGTTTATCTCTCTTTACCCAAGCACCCTTATTTTTCCATCACAGCACCCAATCAGATGCAAGGGAAAGAGGGGGGATCTTCGCGCAGCTCTTCGCGGCATGATGATCGTGATTATGATCGGGACAGCCGTCGTAGGCGCTCTCGCAGCCGTAGCTACCAAAGACGCAGGTCACGCAGCCCATCCTACGAGCGCCGGCCCAGACGTTCTGAGAGTCCCCGAGAGTAAGGCCCTTTCTAGTGTTTTCCAACTAGCATGCTTCAAATAATTATATTTGGAGGGGGGGTTTCAAGCTGCGAAGCTTCTATAAAATGTCAGTTCTGCTGAGTACATTCTGCTTGACAATATACTTTTGTTACCCAGCTCCCGTGGAAGGATGTATGGTGGTAGAGGAAGAAGCAGGAGCCCGGAAAACGACAGGTGGGTCCTTCACAGCTGAACCACTGACAATGATTGCATCCCAAATGGCACCTCTATTCCCTATATAGTACATTACTTTTGACCATGATTTATTGGGCTTTATTCAAAAGTAGTGCATTATATAGGGAATATGGACCTATTTGGGAGGTACACAGAGCCATGTTCTGGGCACTTTCAATTAATCTATCAATCATTAGTTGGCTGTGATCTTCTGTCACTTTTGCTGTCTTCGTCAGTGGAAGCGTGATTCTAATTATCCAATGGTTTTGTTCTTTACGCAGGCACAGGCCACCCCCACGTGACCACAGACGACCCCCTCCTGGGCACTCCCCTCACAGCCAGTCCCGCTCCCCTTCTCACTCCAGATCCAGGGCCCAGAGGGAGTCCAGAGGGAAGTCTCGTTCCCACTCCAAGTCCCTGAGCCCACAAGATGGCGACTTCCACCAAGCCCCCGGTGGCTATGAGCCCCGGGACGAGGCGTCGTCCCGTATGCGTTCCCTGTCCCGCTCGCGTTCCCTCTCGCGGTCCCGCTCTCGCTCCAGGTCCTGGACTGGGCGCAAGTCAGGGGGACACTAAACATGTTTGTTGGATCTTTTTGACAGTAGTTTTCTTGCTGGATAATTGAATGTTCATGGAACAGTTGTTGGTTGGTTTGTTTGTTTGTTTGCAAAAAATGATATTCCTTTGTTTTTTTTTTCCCCTTTTTTTTTTTTTTTTTTTTGAGGAAAGAAAAACATGGTATCCTTCTGTTTTTAAATCCATCAATCCCAGAAATGTCCTGTCGTTTACACCCTCTGTTTCTAGTCATTATATCTTATGTAAAAGGGTTGTCTTTCATAAGACCCAGGGCTATAAGTACTGTACAAGCCAAGATCAAGGCCAGGATTGCATCCCATCAGTGGTAGGTTTGTGTAATAACACACACATGACATTTTAAAGGTCATTTCCGTTTGAGCCAACATACGCAGCGTTTACTATGAATGCGGTCTCGGCAAACGAGGGAATATTGCTTTTTTAAAGTTGCAGAGCTGAAAAGGGCTGATCAGAGTGAATCCTGGCCCTTGTCACTAAAATCATTACCTTGACTGTCTAGTCGGGTACATTGGACACCGTTCCACACAGTTGGGATGATTTGTAGTGTAAGTTACCTGGCCTGTATAAGAGCCGCTAGCCACTGGTGGGACAGTTCATTTTCTAATGCTGTTTTTTTTTTGTATTTTTTTTTAAAAGATTTGTTCAGCGATACAGGCCCATGTTAGTCCTGTTTTGATTTAATACATTCTGATAGCCCTAATTTTCATGCCTTCCAGGAATTCTATAATAATTTCAGTAGTGTCATCCTGTCAACGGAAGGTTTGCTTTAGTTGCTGTGGTTTTTACAGAGCCTGTTGTATTTTGTTTTGTTTTCTGACATAAAAACATGACCTTGATCCTTCTCTCTGTGTTAGTGCTTCATACTCAACGGTTCCTATGGTGGCTTGTATTATTCTAAAATCTTTGTTTCCTTCGACAGCAACTCAAGAAGTGTAGTCTTCCTTCCTTCTAAATATCAGTTATACTCCACTGTATATGCACCTGTATCTTGAGTAATAAATGTGTAAAAATGAATGGTAGCTATCTAGTTTGGGTGGCATTCTATCGGACATTGTTTGCTTGCATTTCTGCATGTGAGGATGTTTTAGAATTCAATAGGGTGTGCAATCATCAGTCTTACTGAGACGTCGACTTAAATCGGAGGATATCTGTACCTGGCAATCTATTTGATTCTGTAATATCACTATACACAAAATACCTTGAATGCTAATACCATACACGTGATTCGGGAGGAATAATTCATTTTCATCTTGATAAAGGTCAGACAAGCTTATTCAAATCTAAATAAATATAAGTTGGATGGATAAAATGAGAGAGTAGGATTTGAATTTGGTATGAAGCATAAACTTTGAACTGAGCTGAACAGTTGGAACAACTGCAAAGTAACCAAAACATTAAAATATATCAATCAAATATTCCACTCAATTGCTTACATGTTCCATTTGATTCCAATTTTAACTTGTAAGTTTTGGTACATAAAATAATAAATTTCGCAATGGAATGTGTAAGGTAACCATAGCAACTGCAAGTGTGGGTGTTCAGTCATGATGCTTATTTTTTTAAACATTCTCAGTTTTTGGATTTAAAGATACTCCATGTGACTTACATTTAGTCCTGCATTTTTTTCCAATACAAAAGAAAATCTATTTTAATCCCGTCTGTGCTGTGCATAGTTTTCCCAGATCATTGCTCATACTTTCCGTGATCACGATTGCTGTGTATAAAATGCCCAAGAAGGGGGAGCACAGAAAGCACTGTTTCTACAGAAATTAATGACAGTCCTCAAATAAATAACAATTAAATTGGTGAAAATATTACATAATACACTCCACTACAGACAGCAACAAAAACAGTTGAAACCAAGTAGTATTGCTGTGGTAGAATACCAATTTTACAGCAAAATAGTTCCTCCAACTTTGAGGTCAGATGCTCTATTTAGTGCCAAAGCTTGGTATGTGCATTACTCCATTACTTCATAGAACAACAAGCAGTAACAATATAGCCTGGGTGTCGGTCTGTTTCTGCTCCCTTGTCAACTAATGCCAAACAATGGAGTAGGCAAGAGCACAAACTGATATGGGACCAGGTTAGTAACAATGAGGCAGGGCAACCAAGAGGGACTGCAGACTTAATACAACAAGACTGATGCTTCCTTCTACTGCTCTGACTGCTGCTTCCTTCTACTGCTCTGACTGCTGCTTCCTTCTACTGCTCTGACTGCTGCTTCCTTCTACTGCTCTGACTGCTGCTTCCTTCTACTGCTCTGACTGCTGCTTCCTTCTACTGGTCTGACTGCTGCTTCATTCTACTGTTCTGACTCCTGCTTCCTTCTACTGCTCTGACTGCTGCTTCCTTCTACTGCTCTGGCTGCTGCTTCATTCTACTGTTCTGACTGCTGCTTCATTCTACTGCTCTGACTCCTGCTTCCTTCTACTGCTCTGACTCCTACTTCCTTCTACTGCTCTGACTGCTGCTTCATTCTACTGCTCTGACTGCTGCTTCCTTCTACTGCTCTGGCTGCTGCTTCATTCTACTGTTCTGACTCCTACTTCCTTCTACTGCTCTGACTGCTGCTTCATTCTACTGTTCTGACTCCTGCTTCCTTCTACTGCTCTGACTGCTGCTTCATTCTACTGCTCTGACTGCTGCTTCATTCTACTGCTCTGACTGCTGCTTCATTCTACTGCTCTGACTGCTGCTTCATTCTTCTGCTCTGACTGCTGCTTCATTCTACTGCTCTGACTGCTGCTTCCTTCTGCTCTGGCTGCTGCTTCCTTCTACTGCTCTGGCTGCTGCTTCCTTCTACTGGTCTGACTGCTGCTTCATTCTACTGTTCTGACTGCTGCTTCCTTCTACTGCTCTGACTGCTGCTTCCTTCTACTGGTCTGACTGCTGCTTCATTCTACTGTTCTGGCTGCTGCTTCCTTCTACTGCTCTGACTGCTGCTTCATTCTACTGCTCTGACTGCTGCTTCCTTCTACTGCTCTGGCTGCTGCTTCCTTCTACTGCTCTGGCTGCTGCTTCATTCTACTACTCTGACTGCTGCTTCCTTCTACTGCTCTGACTGCTGCTTAATTCTACTGTTCTGACTCCTGCTTCCTTCTACTGCTCTGACTGCTGCTTCATTCTACTGCTCTGACTGCTGCTTCATTCTACTGCTCTGACTGCTGCTTCATTCTACTGCTCTGGCTGCTGCTCCATAAAGGCTGCTGCTTCATTCTACTGTTCTGACTCCTGCTTCCTTCTACTGCTCTGACTGCTGCTTCATTCTACTGTTCTGACTCCTGCTTCCTTCTACTGCTCTGACTGCTGCTTCCTTCTACTGCTCTGACTGCTGCTTCATTCTACTGCTCTGACTGCTGCTTCATTCTACTGCTCTGACTGCTGCTTCATTCTACTGCTCTGACTGCTGCTTCCTTCTACTGGTCTGACTGCTGCTTCATTCTACTGTTCTGACTCCTGCTTCCTTCTACTGCTCTGACTGCTGCTTCCTTCTACTGCTCTGGCTGCTGCTTCATTCTACTGTTCTGACTGCTGCTTCATTCTACTGCTCTGACTCCTGCTTCCTTCTACTGCTCTGACTCCTACTTCCTTCTACTGCTCTGACTGCTGCTTCATTCTACTGCTCTGACTGCTGCTTCCTTCTACTGCTCTGGCTGCTGCTTCATTCTACTGTTCTGACTCCTACTTCCTTCTACTGCTCTGACTGCTGCTTCATTCTACTGTTCTGACTCCTGCTTCCTTCTACTGCTCTGACTGCTGCTTCATTCTACTGCTCTGACTGCTGCTTCATTCTACTGCTCTGACTGCTGCTTCATTCTACTGCTCTGACTGCTGCTTCATTCTTCTGCTCTGACTGCTGCTTCATTCTACTGCTCTGACTGCTGCTTCCTTCTGCTCTGGCTGCTGCTTCCTTCTACTGCTCTGGCTGCTGCTTCCTTCTACTGGTCTGACTGCTGCTTCATTCTACTGTTCTGACTGCTGCTTCCTTCTACTGCTCTGACTGCTGCTTCCTTCTACTGGTCTGACTGCTGCTTCATTCTACTGTTCAGGCTGCTGCTTCCTTCTACTGCTCTGACTGCTGCTTCATTCTACTGCTCTGACTGCTGCTTCCTTCTACTGCTCTGGCTGCTGCTTCCTTCTACTGCTCTGGCTGCTGCTTCATTCTACTGCTCTGACTGCTGCTTCCTTCTACTGCTCTGACTGCTGCTTAATTCTACTGTTCTGACTCCTGCTTCCTTCTACTGCTCTGACTGCTGCTTCATTCTACTGCTCTGACTGCTGCTTAATTCTACTGTTCTGACTCCTGCTTCCTTCTACTGCTCTGACTGCTGCTTCATTCTACTGCTCTGACTGCTGCTTCATTCTACTGCTCTGACTGCTGCTTCATTCTACTGCTCTGGCTGCTGCTCCATAAAGGCTGCTGCTTCATTCTACTGTTCTGACTCCTGCTTCCTTCTACTGCTCTGACTGCTGCTTCATTCTACTGTTCTGACTCCTGCTTCCTTCTACTGCTCTGACTGCTGCTTCCTTCTACTGCTCTGACTGCTGCTTCATTCTACTGCTCTGACTGCTGCTTCATTCTACTGCTCTGACTGCTGCTTCATTCTACTGCTCTGACTGCTGCTTCCTTCTACTGCTCTGACTGCTGCTTCATTCTACTGTTCTGGCTGCTGCTTCATTCTACTGCTCTGACTGCTGCTTCATTCTACTGCTCTGACTGCTGCTTCCTTCTACTGCTCTGACTGCTGCTTCCTTCTACTGCTCTGACTGCTGCTTCATTCTACTGCTCTGACTGCTGCTTCCTTCTACTGCTCTGGCAGCTGCTTCCTTCTACTGCTCTGACTGCTGCTTCATTCTACTGCTCTGGCAGCTGCTTCCTTCTACTGCTTCATTCTACTGCTCTGACTCCTGCTTCCTTCTACTGCTCTGACTGCTGCTTCATTCTACTGCTCTGGCTGCTGCTTCCTTCTACTGCTCTGACTGCTGCTTCCTTCTACTGGTCTGACTGCTGCTTCCTTCTACTGCTCTGACTGCTGCTTCCTTCTACTGGTCTGACTGCTGATTCATTCTACTGCTCTGACTGTTGCTTCCTTCTACTGCTCTGACTGCTGCTTCATTCTACTGCTCTGACTCCCCAAAAACACAAGTATTGCTGAGCCTGCTGTGCTGTACACACATTTGACTATAACCATGAAGGTGAGTGGGGAGGGGTGTCCAGTTAACAGTACTAATCTTTATTCTACAGTATGTCCAATTTTGCTCAGTTTTCATCAACTTCTAAGCAAATGATGTGGTGTTTATACAACATTGATATATGAAAGGTTGTACTGTATGTGTCACACACACTCATTCTACAATTCATCAATGTAGGCATATTGGCAATTGACCAGATTATTCAAATGAGATATACTTTGAGACATCTTGCCAACAAAGCTATCCAGTTTTCTTCCAATGCTCTCATTTGTGAGTCAACTGATTGTAATCTTTCATGGTGAATTTCAATAAAAATTCAGTTTGAGCTTTTCAAATAGCCAGATTGGTTATAAGTGCATCACAGGTTGCTGTGAAAATGACAAACATTGGTTTAACTTCCAACAAGCTCCTACTCCTGACAATCAAAGAGTACAAAAACGTTAATCTGACTGGGTCATATTCACTAGGAGCCAAACAGATGGAAAGGGGCAGAAACGGAGAGGGACTACCTGAACATACTAAGAAATAAGAAGATTGTTTCCATGTGTTTAGGTCAGATACAACAACACCACCAGCACAGTTCTGGTTATACGGGAGAAAATGTGTATTGTTGTTGGTCTCTGCTGGTGTCGTCTACCTGAGGCTTCTGCATACTACAGAGAGATCTCTCTTTCTTCTTCTTGTGAACAAATTGACCTGATTATTGAAATGAGATATACTTTTGAGACATCTTGTCAACAAAGCTATTCCGTTTACTTCCAATGTCAATGTGCTCAGTTGTGAATCAACTGATTGTAATCTTCTTTTTTGCGAGCAGAATCAGGATGAACCTCAGTAACTGTTACACTGCTCCTTGATGCTGCATGTTCATGTTGGTCACAGACGGGAACCTTTGCCCCTGCTCTGCTGCGTGTTGACACGGTCCTCCTACCACGCTGACTTTACTTTGTCACCTGGTAAGATGTTTAAAATGTACATAAAAACATGCTTGGATACAAAAGCATCACTAACAAACCAGTTCAGAGACGTATGTTAAAGAGACTAGCCTATGGCTCTGAACCAAGTAGAGAGTGACCCTCAATTATGACACATGCCATTGCTTTGTTCTGTACTGATGTTATGGTGTTTGTGTTTTTCTGTGTTGAACATCAGCCAACCTCCGCAAACACTGGACCACTTTGTACCTGGAAAGTGAATCAATGAGCGGCTAAAGTTAATAATAGCAAGTCAATCATTTCATGATGAACTAACGTTAGTGCAGTCTATTGACTTTAATTAACTATGCGACCCAGACCAATGATTTCCAGACCGATGGTCATTTGTCACTAGTTACTACAGCCATAATGGCAAAATTGGCTATGGTAAAAATTCATGAACATTTTTGGGTCATAATTTAAGGTTAGGCAGAGGGTTAGTGGTGTGTTTAAGGTTTCGGTTAAGGTTCAAATCTGATTTTAAGAAGATAAATTTTTAGAAATACGCGGGGTTTAGCGATGAACTACGACTTTGTGACTGTAGTAACTAGTGACGACCCAGACTAACGGGGAGAGGAGAGGCCCAACTCGGCGGAAAATCTGTCCCTCTCCAGCAGGTGGTGTTTTTTCCTTGTTTCGCCTACCAAGCAAGGAGTTTTTGCATGGAGGTCAATGAGAGTGTCGAATTTGGTCAACAACAAAAATGTATGGCTTATTTGACAAGTTTTTGTATTTGTCTTTAATTGGGATCCCCATTAGCTGCTGCCTGCCGCAGCTAATTTTCCTGGGGTCCAAACACATTAAGGCGTAAAACAATCCAGTTTACACATTACACCTAAAACAAAAATATAAAACAGTACATCATATAACATTAGTACACCACTACATATCTACAATACAAAACGTATAATACCACCATACAACAATATTACAATGTACGTGTATGTAGAGTGCGTGTACTAGCGTTTGTGTGCATCACAGTACCCGCTGTTCCATAAGGTGTATTTGTATTAAATAAATATATGATTCTACTGCTTGCATCAGTTACCTGATGTTGAATTAGAGTTCCATGTAGTCATGGCTCTATGTAGTACTGTACACCTCCCATAGACTGTTCAGGACTTTGTGAAGAGAACTCTGGTGGTATGTCTTATGGGTATGCATGGGTGTCCGAGCTGTGTGCTAGTAGTTTATCAAACAGACAGTTCGGTGCATTCAGCTTGTTAACACTTCCTACAAAAATAAGTAGTGATCAAGTCAATCTCTCCTCCACTTTGAGCCATGAAAGATTGACATGCATATTACTAGACTGCTTTGTACGACTCCCATTGTTAGGGCGGAGAGACACGTATCTTGTCAGTGTATCCATAATCTTTGGGAAACATTAGCTAATGCCTGCATAGCTCATATAGATGTTATTAAATTACTAATTAGTATTAGCTACGTGGCTTTGGTAGAACACTAGGAGCGGGCAGCTATATTATGCAAGCTATATCGCCTATTATTAGCTGGCTAACGTTGAACTTATCATTTTGGTTGTTAAAAGTAAATACGTTTAATTTGATAAAGTAAAGATATTACTTAAATCGGTCAGCTAGCTAGCTGTGTTATTAACTTTTAAAAAAGGAAGCAAAATTCATATTTCGGTCTGAACTCCGTCCAGTACGTGGCGGTGAAGGCAATTAAAGGTGTGACATCTGCCTTAAAACGAAAGTTAGATGGAAGAAGACGCCATTTGAACCTTGTTATTTAGCAAGCGAGTGATTTAACAAAACACCGAGAAAAATAAATTAGTAGACAAGAAAGCGCAAGACGGGACAGCCAATCTTCATTTACTCAGTTACTATTAGCAGCTATCCTACATTTTGACCGACACCCCTCCCCCCAAAAAAGAAGTTGTTTCCTGGACTAAGTTAGCTACCATGGCGTGCACAGCTACTTTGAAGCGTTCAGTGGAGTTGGAGGCCCTTCACAGCCCTCAATCTCCAAAACGGCGAAGGTGCAGCAATCTGCCAGGGACTCCGGTCTCCCCGTCTCCAAAGCGATGCAACCTGCTGTCTGCTACAGGTGACAACAGTTCGATGTCACCCCAATCGACTTGTGGAGGAGAACACAGGCTCACCCCAGGTTAGTCGAGTGCCCGAATTGAGCTGGATGGACATTGTAGTAAAAGAGGCTATCTAATAATAATTAAGCCTGATTTTTAAAGTCTGTAGCTAATAGGCCTACACTGAAGCAAGACAAGATCATTATGATGTAAAAGGCATACAAATATAATATGTAGTTAGCAAACGTTAGCCACTAGTCTCAACTCACAAGTTTTCCAGAATGAACCCGGCCCTGATCGTAACATGTTTATCCTAGCTAGCTAAGTCAATTCGTTTCTAGTCGATGACAATACCTAGGTAGGAAACAGTGGTGGGTGGAAAAAGTACCAAATTGTCATACTTTAGTAAAAGTAACGATATCTAAAATAGAAAATGACTCGAGTGAAAGTCACCTGGTAAAATTCTACTTGTGAGTATATGTCTCAATTTCTTTCATGTCAAAAATCGAATCAAATTATATTTGTCGCATGCGCCAAATACAACAGGTGTACCTTACGACAAGCCCTTAATTAACCAACAATGCAGTTCAAGAAATATAATTAAGAAAATATTTACTAAATTAAACTGAAGTTTAAAAAAGTAACATAATAACAATGAGGTTAGGGTAAGAGTCTATGTGCGGGGGTACAGGTTAGTCAAGGTAATTTGTACGTGTAGGTAGGGGTAAAGTAACTATGCACGGATAACAAACAGGGAGTAACAGCAGTGTAAAAACAAAGGGGGTGTCAATGCAAATTGTCCGGGTGGCCTTCTGATTAATTGTTAACTGACATTGCCTAGTAGATACAGTTTAAGTCAGAAGTTTGCATACACCTTAGCCAAATACATTGAAACAATTTTACATTTTTCACAATTCCTGACATTTAATCCTAGTAAAAATGATCTGTCTTAGGTCAGTTAGGATCACCACTTTATTTTAAGACTGAAACGTTAGAATTATCAGAGTGATTTATTTAAGCCTGTATTTCTTTCATCACATTCCCAGTGAATTAGAAGTTTACATGCTCTCAATGAGTATCTGGTAGTGTTGCCTTTAAATTGTTTAACTTGGGTCAAACGTTTTGGGTAGACTTGCACAAGCTTCCCACAATAAGTTGGGTGAATTTTGGCCCATTCCTCCTGACAGAGCTGGTGTAACTGAGTCAGGTTTGTAGGCCTCCATGCTCGCACATACTTTTTCAGTTCTGCCCACACATTTTCTATGGGATTAAGGTCAGGGCTTTGTGATGGCCACTCCAAATACCTTGACTTTGTTGTCCTTAAGCCATTTTGCCACAACTTTGGAAGTATGCTTGGGGTCATTGTCCATTTGGAAGACCTATTTGCGACCAACCTTTAACTTCCTGACTGATGTCTTGAGATGTTGCTTCAATATATCCACGTAATTTTCTTTCCTCATGTTGCCATCTATTCTGTGAAGTGCACCAGTCCCTCCAGCAGCAAAGCACCCCCACAACATGATGCTGCCACCCCCTGTGCTTCACAGGTACACCTCCACTTGACTCAAATTATGTCAATTTGGCTTGCAAGCCTCCCCCTTTTTCCTCCAAACATGATGGTCATTATGGCCAAACATATTTAATTTTGTTTCATCAGACCAGAGGACATTTCTCCAAAAAGTACCAACTTTGTCCCCATGTACAGTTGCAAACCATATAGTCTGGCTTTTTTATGGCAGTTTTGGAGCAGTGGCTCCTTCCTTGCTGAGCGGCCTTTCAGGTTATGTCGATATAGGACTCGTTTTACTGTGGCTATAGATACTTTTGTACCTGTTTCCTCCAACATCTTGACAAGGTCCTTTGCTGCTGTTCTGGGATTGATTTGCATTTTTCGCACCAAAGTACGTTCCTCTCTAGGAGACAGAATGCGTCTCCTTCCTGAGCGGTATGACGGCTGCGTGATCCCATGGTGTTTATACTTGCGTACTATTGTTTGTACAGATGAACGTGGTACCTTCAGACATTTGGAAATTGTTCCCCAGGATGAACCAGACTTGTGGAGGTCTACAAATTTTTTTTAGGTCTTGGCTGATATTCTTTTGATTTTCCCATGATGTCAAGCAAAGAGGCACTGAGTTTTTGAAGGTCGGCCTTGAAATACATCCACAGGTACACCTCCAATTGATGTCAATTAGCCTATCAGAAGCTTCTAAAGCCATGACATTTTCTGGAATTTTCCAAGCTGTTTAAGGCACAGTCAACTTAGTGTATGTGAACTTCTGACCCACTGGAATTGTGACACTGAATTATAAGTGAAATAATCTGTCAACAATTGTTGGAAAAACCTGTCAGGATGCTCTCGTTGGTGGGCTGTATAACTTTTTGAGGATCTGGGGTCCTAGGCCAAATACCTACATGTTTAAAACAGACCACCATAGTCCCTGTGCCCAAGAAAGCAAAGGAACCTGCCTAAATGACTACTGACCCATAGCACTCACGTCTGTAGCCATGAAGTGCTTTGAAAGGCTGGTCATGGCTCACATCAACACCATCATCCCAGAAAGCCTAGACCCACTCCAATTTGCATACCGCCCCAACAGATCCAAAGATGATGCAATCTCTGTTGCACTCCTCACTGCCCTTTCCCACCTGGACAAATGGAACACCTATGTGAGAATTGTATTCATTGACTACAGCTCAGCCAGCGTTTAACAACAACAGTGCCCTCAACTCATCAATAAGCTAAGGACCCTGGGACTAAACACCTCCCTCTGCAACTGGATCCTGGACTTCCTGACGGGCCGCCCCCAGGTGGTAAGGGTAGGTTACAACACATCTGCCACGCTGATCCTCAACACAGAAGCCCCTCAGGGGTGCGTGCTCAGTCCCCTCCTGTACTCCCTGTTCACTCATGACTGCTCGGCCAGGCATATCTCCAACACCATCATTAAATTTGCAGATGACAACAGCGGTAGGCCTGATCACCAATAACAACAAGACATTCTATAGGGAGGAGGTCAGAGACCTGGCCATGTGGTGCCAGGATAAACACCTCTCTCTCAACGTAATCAAGACAAAGGAGATGACTGTGGAATACAGGACAAATTGGACCGAGCACGCTCCCATTCTCATCGACGGGGCTGTAGTGGAGTAGGTTGAGAGCTTCAAGTTCCTTGGTGTCCACATCACCAACAAACTATCATGGTCTTCACAGTCGTGAAGAGGGCACGACAAAACCTATTTCCCCCTCAGAGACTGAAAATATTTGGTATGGATCCTCAGATCCTCAAAAGGTTATACAGCTGCACCATCGAGAGCATCCTGACTAGCGGTCGACCGATTAATCGGAATGGCCCATTTAATTAGGGCCGATTTCAAGTTTTCATAACAATCGGAAATCTGTATTTTTGGGTGCCGATTTCCGATTTATTTTTAACATTTTTATTTCTTATTTTTATACCTTTTTATTTAACTAGGCAAGTCGGTTAAGAACACATTCTTATTTTCAATGACTGCCTAGGACTGTGGGTTAACTGCCTTTTTCAGGGGCAGAATGACAGATTTTCACCTTGTCAGCTCAGGGGTTCCAATCTTGCAACCGCACAGTTTACTAGTCCAACGCTCTAACCATTGCACTCCACAAGTAGCCTGCCTGTTACGCGAATGTAGTAGAAGCCAAGGTAAATTGCTAGCTAGCATTAAACTTATCTTATAAAAAAATAATCAATCATAATCACTAGTTATAACTACTAATCCAGTTTAGCAGGCAATATTAACCAGGTGAAATTGTGTCATTTCTCTTGGGTTCATTGCACGCAGAGTCAGGGTATATGCAAGTTTGGACTGCCTGGCTCATTGCGAACTAATTTGCCAGAATTTTACGTAATTATGACATAAATTGAAGGTTGTGCAATGTAACAAGAATATTTAGACTTAGGGATGCCACCCGTTAGATAAAATACCGAACGGTTCCGTATTTCACTGAAATAATAAACGTTTTGTTTTTGAAATGATAGTTTCTGGATTCGATCATATTAATGACCAAAGGCTCGTATTTCTGTGTGTTATTATGTTATAATTAAGTCTATGATTTGATAGAGCAGTCTGACCGAGCAGCAGCAGGCCCGTAATCATTCATTCCAACAGCACTTTCGTGCGTTTTGCCAGCAGCTCTTCGCAAGCACATCACTGTTTATGACTTCAAGCCTATCAGCCCAATGGCTGGTGTAACCAATGTGAAATGGCTAGCTAGTTAGCGGGGTGCGCGCTAATATTGTTTCAAACATCACTCGCTTTTAGATTTGGAGTAGTTATTCCCCTTGCTCTGCAAGGGCCGCGGCTTTTGTGGAGCGATGGGTAACGCTGCTTCGAGTGTGGCTGTTGTCTATGTGTTCCTGGTTCGAGCCCAGGTAGGGGCAAGGAGGGGGACGGAAGCTATACTGTTACACGGGCAAAACTATAGTGCCTATAAGAACATCCAATAGTCAAAGGTATCTGAAAGGTATATTTTACATGGCACATATTACTTTCTTCTCCAACACTTTGTTTCTGCATTATTTAAACCAATTTGAACATGTTTCATTATTTATTTGAGGCTAAATTGATTTTATTGATGTTTTATATTAAGTTAAAATAAGTGTTAATTCAGTATTGTTGTAATTGTCATTATTACATATTTAAAAATTGGTATCGGCTTTTTTGGTCCTCCAATAATCGGTATCGGCGTTGAAAAATCATAATCGGTCGACCTCTAATCCTGACTGGTAGCATCACTGCCTGGTATGGCAACTGCTCGGCCTCCGACCGCAAGGCACTACAGAGGGTAGTGCAAACGGTCCAGTTTTTTTGTCTTCACTATTATTCGACAATGTAGAAAATACTACAAATAAAGAAAAACCCAGAAATGAGTAGGTGTCAACTTTTGACTGGTACTGTACATACTGTCACTGTAGGGACGACTACGTCGTCAATGCACTTATTGATGAAGCCGGTGACTGAGGTGGTATACTCCTCAATGCCATTGGATGAATCCCAGAACATATTCCAATCTGTGCAAGCAAAACGGTACTACAGCGTAGCATCCACATCTGGCCACTTCCGTATTGAGCGAGTCACTGGTGCTTCCTGCTTTAGTTTTAGCTTGGTAGCAGAAATCATTTAAAATTCCTTAAATTAAGCAAACGGCACCATTTTCTTTTGTATTTATGGATAGCCAGGGGCACACTCCAACACTCAGACTTAAAAAAAAATATATATATTTTTTTACAAACGTGTGTTTAGTGAGTCCGCCAGATCAGAGGTGGTAGGGATTCCCTGGTCATGATAAGTGCATGAATTGGACCATTTTCCTGTCCTGCATTCAAAATGTAACAAGTACTTTTGGGTGTCGGGTAAAGAAGTACATTATTTTCTTTAGGAATGTAGTGAAGTAAAAGTTGTCAAATATAAATAGTAAAGTACAGATACCACAAAAGACAACTTAAGTCGAAATTGAGTATTTTTACTTAAGTACTTTACACCACTGCTAGGAAGTCATTTATACATCCATCTACCTACCAAATTGAAAATATGATGGGTTGATTAGGTGCATGCATGTGTGACCATGTTTTATCACGCAACCGAGAGACATGTGGGAGGCCTGGGTTGATGCGTGAGGAAACACTCATTCCAGGATACGCCAATCATGTTAAGATTACGTTTTCTGTTTCTCCTCTCCACAGAGCAGATTGTCCAGAATCTTAGGCAAGAATACAGCCGCTATCAGAGGAGGCGGAAGCTTGAGGGGGCCTTCAACCAGAGCCAGTCCCAGAGTCTAAGTGATGGCCCAGGCCAAAGCCCTGGCGTCATGGCACCAAGCGCCCAACCAGGTGTGTTTTCATGCACATGCAAATAAATGATTGTAAGAATGAATAACACACACATTGTGCTGTCTCTCACTGTAGGGATGAATAACACACACATTGTGCTGTCTCTCACTGTAGGGATGAATAACACACACATTGTGCTGTCTCACTGTAGGGATGAATAACACACACATTGTGCTGTCTCTCACTGTAGGGATGAATAACACACACATTGTGCTGTCTCACTGTAGGGATGAATAACACACACATTGTGCTGTCTCTCACTGTAGGGATGAATAACACACACATTGTGCTGTCTCACTGTAGGGATGAATAACACACACACTGTGCTGTCTCACTGTAGGGATGAATAACACACACGCTGTGCTGTCTCACTGTAGGGATGAATAACACACACGCTGTGCTGTCTCACTGTAGGGATGAATAACACGCACACTGCTGTCTTGTTTTTTGGTGTGGTGAATAAGAGCCACCAGAGTTAAATTCTTAAGAATTCTGCATGTGTTTATTCTAGATGTTTCAACATCCTGACCTAGTAAGGTGGTTATTTTTAACCATCCATAGGGCACCCTATTTCCTGATGTAGTGCCCCTGTTAAAAGTAGTCCACAATAAAGGGAATAGGGTGGGATTTGGGATTTTGCATGTGCAGTTTTCAGGCCACAGACCACTCCTTGTCATGTTATAGTGTCTCCAGGGTCTTCTGTGAAGAGGGACCAGCCCTGTTTCACACTGCACCAAGTTGGCTCTCTGTGTGAACGCATTCTCAAGGACCATGATGAGAACATCCGTGAAGAGTATGAGCAAATCCTCAACACTAAACTGGCAGGTATACTGAGTGACTTCCTCTTTACAGATATGTGCCCGGATTCATGAAGCATCTGAGTAGGAGTGCTGATCTGGGATCAGTTTCACCTTTTTTAGACCATAATTAATCAGTTTACATAAGGGGGAGTTGGGACCTGATGCCAGATCGGCTCTCCTACTCTTAAAGGCTTTAGGAATACAGGCCCAGATTGACATCTCATGGTCAGACAGCTCAGTTTAATTGGTTTTAATTCCATAGATAATTTGATGTTTTTGGTTCCTTCCCAGAACAATATGAATCGTTTGTGAAGTTCACACATGACCAGATCATGAGACAATATGGCGCCAGACCCTCCAGCTGTGAGTTCCAACGATATCACAACACGTTCACTTTTATCCTCGTTTCTGCAGGGCCTGTTTTTAAATCATAATTTTCTTATTTTTCAGATGTCTCATGAACTATCTTAAATAAAGAAGTTACCACCTCTCACGTCTAGACTGCTGCTCGCCTATCTCCACATTTTTCTTCACTACTTCAGTGCTATGATTTTCTTTTGACTTTTAACACTCAATAATCTGAGTTGTACTTGTGTGGGTGTGCTCTTTTTTTTTTGGAGATGGCCAGTTGACTTCTATTTAACCTCCCAAACTCACTGCTGCAGCATGAATCCTCACTTTTCACCAACCATACATGAAAATGTGGTTCTCTTTTTTAATTTTTTTTTATTTTTTAGAAATGAAAGTTATTTGCCGTTTTGTGCTTTATCTAAATTGTATTTGATGTTATACAGGGGGTACTTCAGTGTACTACAGACGGTCAATTGTAGTTTTGCTTTTCTTGAAACATATTTTTGTACATGGCTGATTCTCCCCCCCCTTGTCTTGCATATTTCAATTGATCTACCCTTTCCAGAAACTGATCATGTCAACCCCACGAGAATCTGTTTGGAATTTGCAGGGTTCTTGTTCAGACATTCTACCCAATTATGCTGCAATTGAGGAGATGCCAGCAAAAGCATGTGTCGTTATACTGCGCTCTTTATGAAATATGCAGGCCATTACTCCCAAGAATAACATGAATGGAAGGGCTCATTTGTTGACTGGTTAAGATCCTTTTTTTACAGGGATAGACTATGGTTGAGGCTTTGTTTCATGTGAGAATGAAATGCGGGGAAACTGCACCTATCCTCTCTTGGTTTGGAATAAAACACCATTCAAGAAAAAAAGATTGCGGTCAGAGTAAAGTATAACTGCAGTTATTCTGAAATTACTGTGTCTAAAATACACATGGTTGAATCTGCAGTCTTTTTTTTTTTTGTCTGTATAGACTTGATTCTGTTATCTATAATACTTGGGCCCTTGAGAGGTTTGTAAGGGAACCACACTCATTGTTGTGACCTTCTCAAAGTTTTGAATCTGTAGCTGGTCCCCCTTTTTTTATTTTTTTATTTTATTGAATGTTCTGCATATGTTTTATAAACTCTTAATGTACTACTTGATATCCCTATTCAATTACTAGTTTTGGGTTATTAGCCAGGGGATCCTATAATACTGGTGTGTTCTGTAAAGCCTGTGATTAGGACTGAAGGGGTTATTTAGTCCTTTTACATAGTACTACTGAATACAGTGAATGTATGTCTTTTAACGGATGGCTTTGGGTTGAAACAAAACTGATTTTCATCATTCAAACATGAGCTAATGTGCTTCTTTACAAGCTGTATACATAGGGTGCAATCCTACCATTAGGAAGTGCCATTTTAAATGCATCATGAGTTATGACCATTTCTTTACACAGACGAAGACTTGATTCTCTAATTGTGTGGTTTTGGATTGAGTTCTACAAGAAGATCTTACTATGAACTTTTAATCAAAAAATACCCAATCCATTTTTTAAAGTTGTCCTACATGTTGTAGTAATGTGTCCTTTTTGAGCTCAGTTTTGCTGTACACAATTATAACATTGTTGAATATAAAGCCTTGATTTGAAGGGAATCATTTTTATAACATTGTTGAAATAAAGCCTTGATTTGAAGGGAATCATTTTGAATGTAGTTCTTGTGAGTTAAATTAGAAGACATTAAGTAAGCTGAATATGAGCTGGCACAAGTGTTATATTTGTAGCAAATGAAAATGGTGCCCTGGGGGACAGCATTAATGTAGCATTTTGAACAGCATTTTGTAAACATTTTTCATAACTATGGAGAATATCAGTCCATGAAACACAGTATCACAAATACTTGAAAGATTTCTAGTATCGAAAGGGTCCAATATATTCAATGTACTGTCGAAGTACACAGTTGTGATTGCTAGAAACTACTGAAGCTACTCAAGAACAATTGGTATGGGAGGGAGACTTCCATTTTCTATGGCTTCACAATTAAACCAACAACAAACCTGGTAGAACAACCTGTTCTCATAGCATTTTGCTTTATCTAAATCTGGACCGGACAACATGGCCTCCGATTTGACACTGAACTCTGTCTGCAAAGTAGTTGGTGAACCAGGCAAGGCAGTCATTAGAAAAACCGAGGCTACTGAGTCTGCCGATAAGAATGATGATTGACAGAGTCGAAAGCCTTGGCCAGGTCGATGAAGACTGCTGCACAGTACTGTCTTTTAGCCACGCTCAAGGTATCGTTTAGTACCTTGAGCGTGGCTGAGGTGCACCCGTGACCGGCTCGGAAACCAGATTGCACAGCGGAGAAGGTACGGTGGGATTCGAGATGGTCAGTGATCTGTTTGTTGACTTGGCTTTCGAAGACCTTAGATATGCAGGGCAGGATGGATATAGGTCTGTAACAGTTTGGGTCCAGGGTGTCTCCCCCTTTGAAGAGGGGGATGACTGCGGCAGCCTTCCAATCCTTGGGGATCTCAGACGATATGAGAGGTTGAACAGGCTGGTTATAGGGGTTGCGACAATGGCGGCGGATAGTTTCAGAAATATAGGGTCGGAGCTGTTGGCCGAGATTGGAGTAGCCAGGAGGAAGGCATGTCCAGCCGTTGAGAAAAGCTTGTTGAAGTTTTCGATTATCATGGATTTATCGGTGGTGACCGTGTTACCTAGCCTCAGTGCAGCTGGGAGGAGGTGCTCTTGTTCTCCATGGACTTTACAGTGTCCCAGAACTTTTTGGAGTTAGAGCTACAGGATGAACATTTCTGCTTGAAGAAGCTGGCCTTTGCTTTTCTGACTGACTGCGTGTATTGGTTCCTGACTTCCCTGAACAGTTGCATATCGCGGGGACTATTCGATGCTATTGCAGTCCGCCACAGGATGTTTTTGTGCTGGTCGAGGGCAGTCAGGTCTGGATTGAAACAAGGGCTATATCTGTACTTAGTTTTGCATTTTTTGAACAGGGCATGCTTATCTAAGATGGTGAGGAAGTTACTTTTAAAGAATGACCAGGCATCCTCAACTGATGGGATGAGGTCAAAATCCTTCCAGGATACCCGGGCCAGGTCGATTAGAAAGGCCTGCTCGCAGAAGTGTTTTAGGGAGCGTTTGACAGTGATGAGGGGTGGTCGTTTGACTGCGGACCCGTAGCGGATACAGGCAATGAGGCAGTGATCGCTGATATCCTGGTTGAAGACAGTGGAGGTGTATTTGGAGGGCCAGTTGGTCAGGATAACGTCTATGAGGGTGCCCTTGTTTAGAGATTTAGGGTTGTACTTGGTGGGTTCCTTGATGATTTTTGTGAGATTGAGGGCATCTAGCTTAGATTGAAGGACTGCCGGGGTGTTAAGCATATCCCAGTTTAGGTCACCTAACAGAACAAACTCTGAAGCTAGATGGGGGGCGATCAATTCACAAATGGTGTCCAGGGCACAGCTGGGAGCTGAAGGGGGTCGGTAGCAGGTGGCAACAGTGAGAGACTTATTTCTGGAGAGAGTAATTTTTAAAATTAGTAGTTCGAACTGTTTGGGTATGGACCTGGAAAGTATGACATTACTTTGCAGGCTATCTCTGCAGTAGACTGCAACTCCTCCCCCTTTGGCAGTTCTATCTTGACGGAAAATGTTATAGTTGGGTATGGAAATCTCAGAATTTTTGGTGGCCTTCCTAAGCCAGGATTCAGACACGGCAAGGACATCAGGGTTGGCAGAGTGTGCTAAAGCAGTGAGTAAAACAAACTTAGGGAGGAGGCTTCTGATGTTGACATGCATGAAACCAAGGCTTTTTCGATCACAGAAGTCCACAAATGAGGGTGCCTGGGGACATGCAGGGCCTGGGTTTGCCTCCACATCACCCACAATCAAATCACAATGATGTTTGACCAGTTTCTGTTTTAGCCAACTCCAATGACGCTATATGAGAATGACGACAGTAGAGAAAGCTAAAACAGCCAGTGACATCCTGACAGACTTCATGGACAGCCACTACAAATAGTCATTTGACTTTAGTAACAAATAGAGCAAGCCTTAAGGAATTATGAATTAGACGCTACATATTTCACAACTTTGAAACTCAAAAAGGGCCTGGATTGGCTGGTTCAACTAGTACTCCTAGGGCACAGGCCACAGTAAACAAAACCAAGGATTCGTCCAAAATGGCCTCCTATTCCTTTTATGACTTAGGGCCCATCGGTCAAAAGTACCGCACTATATAGGGATGTGGTGCCATTTGGGATGCAACCCTAACCTTCCAACAAGCCATAGCTATTGATTTTGTGTAAATTGAATAAAAAAACATGCAATGGCTGGGGGGGGGGTCAACTTAATTAGATTCACAGGGAGTCATCCATGTATAAAATCGGACATGACCGATTGATCTCCAGTACGGAGAAAAAGCACTGATCGAAAAGTATAGTGTACCATGGTGGAAGCACTCCAGACTCTCATATAATTTAATATGGCATGCGTTCACTTTGACTTGTATATGTGAAGAGCAACTGAATCTAGGCCCCCGAATCCCTTGAATCAGGAAGTGAACACGGAATGACAGTGAGATTGCAACAAGAAGTACTTCAAACCAGAGGCCTCATTTATAAACATTTGCTTTGTTTTTACACTCACATTTTAGCATACAATCAGTTCTTACAATGAGAGGAAACAACATTATATATAAAATCCCAATGTTGGTGTGGAGTAGTACAGGTGTAGTATAGTAGGTTGATTGGGCTCAAGGTCATGGCAGAGGGCATAGAGACCAATAGTGATGACAGAAGGGTCAGTATTATTAACAAAACTACAGGAAAAACTAAAGGCAATTATTGGACATGGTTTATTGAGTTCAGCGACATAGCTGCTTAATGACTCGGAATATCCCTTTCATTGGAAGGGCCAAACAGCCAGCTGCTTGTGAACAGATTTAGCAATAATCTGACATTGCATATCAGAACAAGGTAAGATAAATTATATTTGGACTAATATGGACAATTTTGTTGAGTTTATTTACAGCCAAGATAATTAGATGACAAGAGAATCTATTCCAACGTGTCTTTTGAACAGGATTGTAACCTGCAGATTTGAAATCACCATGGCTATGGCTTCGTTTACACAAACAGACAAATTCTGACGTTTTTGCCAAACTATTGGGAAAAGACGCGATTTGATTGGTCAAAAGACCAATACATTTGGGGGGTGGAAATCTGAATTGGTCTGTGTAAATGCAGCTATTGTGCCAGTATTGTGGCGTTAAAACTGTGTTTGGGACCAGTGCTAAGGAACAATCTACAGTTATGTATTAAGAAAACATGTATTGCATAATATATGTTACTAATAACTGATACAGAGTATTATCTAATCTGTTGTAGGTTTCAAAGGTTCATTCCAAAAGGCCAAAGTGTATTGATTGACGGTGTGTGGTTATCAATGATCAATAACTTATCATGGCCCATGGATAAATAAAAGAAAATGAGCTTTCCTATTCAGTCCGTCTCACTATGAAACATCAAGAAATTCACACATTCTGCAATTGGTTACCAACAGTAGTTTATTGAGAGTTGAGTTTGATCCAACTGTCATTCTCCAAATTGAGTAATTCTGCAACACAATTCTGACACATGAGAATACAGTGACTTGATGAATAATAGGAATGAATAGTATCCTAATTGTTTTGTACTTATTCCCAAAGTAGACACCACTTAGTAACCACTGGCAGGCATATCAATCCACTTCAGATATATTTGACCTAATGGATTTTTACTTTAACTGCTGGCTCCCCATAGAGATGCACTCAGAGCCACTGGAGCCAAAAGGGGGTAAGCCAGTGCTCTGGCTCAGTGTCTGTGTGTCGGACAGACCACATCATATTCCACTACAGGCATCACAGGGTAGAGCGCCACCGAGGGTCACAGGGGTTTGAGGTCCTCTGAGAGCAGCCACAAATAGACAAACGATTGAATATTTTGGCGGTCCCCTATTACCCGATGTCCTGCAGGGCTCCCCACCACCGGCAGTCCGTTCATACTGCTGCAAGGTAAATGACAACTAATAGTATAATTGATTTTTCTTGGCAGGCTATAAAGTTCTCACCAACCCTGGCCAACGGGCTGCTTTTTGCTTTGTTTTCATTTAAATCAGCGGTGGGAGTTCTGGGCTGGGTATCCTATGGTTTACTAAGAAGATAAAGAGATTGACAATGAGCACAGGATTGTATCAAACGTCCAAATATTTTTTGTTCTAAAATGTCTGTTTATGTGCATATTATTTCCCCAATGAAAGGTAAGTTTACTTGTGTGATTTTAGATTTGAGTTTTAACTTGCTTTTCCCACCAAGAGGTCTCCTGATTTAAACTCACAAAGACCACTGCATTCTGATTCATATAATTTGCATATTTTTTTTTTGGGGGGGGGGGGGTGATCATTTTTTTCTGTAACTAGTCAATTATTATTTCATTTGATGTTGTATGACCTAATGATCATTCAATTAGGACTAGTGGTTATCATTAGTCCTTGATTAGCAAGTGATATAATGATTATTAAAGAGACAAATCAGCAGTTGAAACAATAAGTGTTTTTCCCACCTGTTTCATTAAAACGCTGAGGGATGGGGCTGGACATTTTTTTAACCACTCTCAAATTCATACAGAACTATGGATGCAAGGACTGACAATCCATGATATCAACATTATAATTTTAACCATTTTTTGAGGCTGTATAGTGTTTGTTTACGTTTAATTTGTTAAAAAAAACATTAGGAGCAAAACAAGCTTATTATTTTGGGTTCTGACAGGGTACGACAGTTGAACTAAGCTCATGAGGCATTTATAAAAGTTATATTCTTCAAGAATCAATGGGTACATATCCTTAATTTAGAAATCCCAAAATGGATGTAGGAATGTCAGGTTTCCCCTTTTATATCATCGTCAATTCTGCTTTATAATAAACATTGATTGTCCATAATGTTTGTCCATGTATTATTGACCTCACTATACACTTCATCTCGACAATCCATTTCCTGCTTTTTAACATATAATTTTCCCCATTAATTAGCAAGACCCGCGTGAAGATGGGAGATTGGAACTTCCTGGGTGGGATCTTGGAGGAAGTGCATATCCACTCCACCATGGTGGGAAAGATCTGGCTGACCATCCTGTTCATCTTCCGGATGCTGGTGCTTGGCGTCGCTGCAGAGGACGTGTGGAACGACGAGCAGACCGACTTCATCTGCAACACAGAACAGCCAGGGTGCCGCAATGTGTGTTACGACCAAGCCTTCCCCATCTCACTCATCCGCTACTGGGTGCTGCAGGTCATCTTCGTCTCCTCACCCTCTCTGGTTTACATGGGCCACGCCATCTACCAGCTGCGAGCTCTGGAGAAGACGCGCCACACTAACAGGGCTGCATTGCGTCGGGAGCTGGAGGCAGTGGCCGTGGAGCTGATCGAGGTGCGGAGACGCATCGAGAGGGAGATGAGACAGCTGGATCTGGGGAAGCTCAACAAGGCCCCGCTGAGAGGGTCCCTGCTACAGACCTATGTGGCCCACATCGTCACCCGCTCTGTGGTGGAGGTGGGCTTCATGATGGGCCAGTACCTCCTCTACGGCCATCACCTGGACACTTTGTTTAAGTGCGAGAGGGAGCCGTGCCCAAATGTGGTGGACTGCTTTGTCTCCAGGCCCACGGAAAAGACTGTCTTCATGATGTTCATGCAGGGCATCGCTGCCGTCTCCCTCATCCTCAGCCTGTTGGAGATCACGCACCTGAGCTACAGGAAGCTTAAGAAGGGCATCCTGGCCTACCACCCACACCTGAAGGATGACTACTACCGTAGCAAATCCAAAAGAAACTCTGACGTCAAACAAGTTAACATGGGGGGAACCTCTGGGGGCTACAAGCCTGTTATCCCCAGCGGACCCAGTGGGTACACACTCCTGATAGAGAAACAGGGCAACGGACCGACGCATTCCCTCCTCAATGCCTCCTCTGCCTTTGTTCCTATTCAGGTGGACCCTGGTGTCAAGCCATGTACAGACAGTCACGATACAGCCAGTAAGGAGGCAGTGCCAAGTCCTGAGCACAACAGCAACTCAAAGAACATCAACCGTGAGACGACACGCTCTGCCCTTGTGGACAAGAAGGATGAGCCAGAGGATCTTGTCGTGCATCCTCTCACCCACCACATGGACTTCACAGGGTCACGGGGCTCTGAGTACCCCACCCTACCCGTGCTACCCTTGATGGATGCCTCCTCATGCCCGACCCTTTCGGTCATTGCAAGAAAACCACGGAGGGTCAGTGCCCCCTGGAACTGTTCCACTGTGGTGGAGGGGAATGGCTCAGACAGTGGGGACTCCTTCCCTGGGACTATAAGCATGAAGCCACCCTGTAGCTTTGCTGCCAGCCGAGCCAGGGCCTTCTCTAAGCCGGACATCAAGAGACTCAGCAGGCCCCAGAGCCAAGACTCAATAGAACTGAGATCAGTGTCTCAGCACAGCCGCGATGGCAACAGCCCTCCCGTCTGCTCTCCCAACCGCCGAATGTCACTGGCAAGTAACGGCAGCAGCAGGCGAGCTCCAGGCGACCTGCAGATCTAAGGTTTATTACCTTGTCTCATCATGTCACAAGAAACTGTTACGATGTTGGGGCTCCGAGTGGCGCAGCGGTCATTACAGACCCTGGTTCAATTCCACGCTGTATCACAAGCCGTGATTGGGAGTCCCATAGGGTGGCGCACAATTGGCCCAGCGTTGTCTGGGTTAGGGGAAGGTTTGGCTGGGGTAGGCCGTCACTGTAAATAAACTGTAAATAAGATTTTTTTCTTAACTTGCCTAATTAATTAAAGGTTAAATAAAAAAAATGGCTATGCTTCAGGGTACACTGTTACGGTGTTAGCTAAGTGTGCCCTGAAGTGTAGCCTAAGAAATGATATTATTCCATAGAATTGCAGTTCTTGAGACAGTGATGTTTTTCTGTCAGTGAAGTTGAGTACACAGTATTACCGTTAAGATAAACTGCTCTGGGCCCAGGCCACAATGCATTTTGTCAGAGTCTGGTTTTATGCACCAAGTTTTCACCTGTTATTTTCAGAAGACAAAAAGCAAAGCAGAATTTTGCAATGGAAAACACTTAGTAAATCTAGATAAAAAGACAGACATTGTTGACAGGTCTGTTTTAGTTTGAAGGACTTTCATTGCATTGCGTGCATTTAAATGCAAGGCTTACAGCAATGAACCAAGGGCAATGGAAAGCGGAATCAGAAAATCTATATCCTTTAGGCTGTAATTCGCAATTACGTAACACAAAACTCAATCAATGATATTCATTGGAAAAAATGTGTTAACAAGGAAAAAGTTTCAAAGCATGATTTCCTCAATATTGTATTTAAGGTATTGTACTTTTAAAAAGCACAATAACCAAGTGAATTTGACTTTACAATTTAAATTGGTGGCTGGAGTTCACTAGCTACCAATCTAATCAGAGGACATTTCCCCAGTGACATAATCTAATTTGAGTATCAGCCCAATTGACAGTTTCTTTGCTCATGATATAGGCTACTGGCCAACTTTATTTACACTATCCAATGAACAACAAAGCAACAGCTTATTTCAGTTCAACTATAATTGAACTACTACAACAATGTAGTCTTTGGCTAAACCAGTTACATAATATTTTCAACTTGTTGTGTTTTCTTTCAGGTCGGGATACTGCAGATGTCCTCCATCCTGAAAAAGCGTTGATATTGTGGCACAAAGCCCACTAATCATTTGACAATATAAATTAGACATTTTGATTGGGAGGAAATGGGACTGATTTTGAATAGGTCTATTGCTTATATGAAGCTGTACTTTGTTTTTTACTAAACACTACATCATACATTGATTTGTGTATTCACAATTGTATAATCATTTTACTTGATAAAATAAAGTACTAATATTCTTGAATTACTAATGAGATGATATTTTAACATAATTTGTTTACAGAGATATAAAATTATAAATCCAAACAGCAAGAGGCAAGAAAATTGGCTTTGAACGCTAAGCCCATACTGGACCAGAAGTAGTAGGCCTGTTGTCACGGTGACCCTGTGTGTGTGGCATTTAAATGAATAGGTGAATAGGCAAGGATCAGTTGGGAATTCCATCTAGAGATACATCAACACATTAACTTTGCATGAAGAATATTTGCTGAAAATAGTATTTATTGACTTGAAATTGGAGAGAAACAGTTGACGCTTTAGATTGAACAAGTGCCTGTACACAGAAAATACTACTTAACAAAAAGACATTGCTTTTGCAATTAACAGTTTTTCCATCCTTGGGTATAGTGTCATTATACTACTAAGAAATAACAAAAAAAGTGCCTTTTTTCTCTCAAAACAGTGGACAAAAAGAACAATTCAACCACCTCCGCTACTCTGCTGCTCCATCCTCGGGTGCTGGTTCATACTGCAGAAGCTGTAAAACAAGGTAGAGAAAAGTCTGGTATTTGCAATGTACCGGGATTAGATTTTTTGGGGGTATTTAGGAGTGGTTTCCCCGGATACAGATTAAGTCTAGTTCTGGGCTAAAAAAGAAACAAGATCAATGGAGAATCTAAACTTAATCTGGGTCCAGGAAACAAAGCCTTGAATTTAGGAAAAAAATTAAATTCTCTCTGACCCTGTTTCTGAGGTCTTTGTTTTCCTCCATGAGCAGATCCCACTTCTGCTGTAGCTCAGTTAGCTCCAGACGAAGGGCCTCCGTGTCTCCTGGCTCAGCACCAGCCCCACCAAGGTGATGCTTTAGAAAGCTGGGGTTAGGTGAAGGCTAGTCTAAACTTGTTGTTGTAGCTACCGTGAACAAGAAGTGATTGAGATGGGGAGATAGAGGAGAGCTGCTGGTGCATAGAATGGAAAGTGGTGTAAATCAGGGTTTGAACCCATATCACCAGAGCACCACCACTCCGGCCAGCCACTGTCAAAAATGTGATTTTCCTGTGTTTTATATATTTCCACACTATGAGGTTGGCATAATGCTGTGAAATGAGAATAATGATAATGTAAGAGCTGTTTGAAAAGGCCACCTGAGATTTCAGCCTGTTTTGGAGGGGTGGAGTTTTGGCCTGCCTGGTGACATCACCCGGCGGTAAATGAGTTAATAGACCAATAAGAAAAAGAGCCTTTAAAAGACGTCACATGAACAACGACAATTTTAGACGATACTACTGTAACGTACACAAAGTCTACGCTTGATCGTTTTGCACCAGGGGGGGGGGGGCACTATTCATCAGATTTCAGGCAAGGTATACTCTCTCTGCCCAACGCTATGAGTGACTAGCTGAATCAGCAAGCAACATCTGCACCAACGGGATCAGTTGAGACGGCGGTCATGGTTGTCATCATATTGGAATATTAATCAAACCAAGACAAAAGGATACTCCAAAGCATTATTAGGTTTATCTGGCTCCTCGTACAGGGCGACCAACACTGCAAACAGCAATACAGTTGTTATGGATATTGGTTGTGATATGTGAGTCAAAGGTTTTGTTATAGATCAGGGGTGTCAAACAGGTTTTGCCCTGGGGGGCAAGGTCCCATAGGGCCTCACTGAATACGTGTTATACATCCTCACCGTGAAAAATAGCAAAAAAAATAAAAAAAAGAGTAATCATCGATGTTTGTATTCGATGCTCCCCGACTGTCTAGTTTTCATTTCGGTGATTATAGCTGAACGAAGTCAAGAAACGGTATGAATTTAGGTGTATTAAAATGTATACACCGTTTCAATTTGTTGTTTTTTTTGTGTATTTTTGTCATGGGCGATAGGTAGCCTTGCGGTTAAAGGGAAAACATGTTTAATGTCTACTTCATTGTCTTTTTTATACTACAAAACATATACCTACGCCATTTTCACTTATGCTAATGTTGAGGTGGTGCTGGAGATTATGAATGAGAAATATAGGTTTTTCAATTACATCAACTAATTTGTAGACCATTAGTATTGCCTACTAATGATTGGTCCAAAAAATAAAAAATAAAAAATAAATCACCCGATACACACCGATGATGTCATTGTAAACACTTATCTACCATTTTCACATATGTTGATGTTGGGGTGGTGCTGGAGTACCTATGATGTTGAAAAAAGGTTAAGTTTCCCTTTAAGAGCATTTCGGCCAGTAACCAAATGGCCACTGGTTCGAATCCCTGAGCCGACAAATCTGGCGATGTGCCCTGGAGCAAGGCACTTAACCCTAATTGCTCCTGTAAGTTGATCTGGATAAGATGTTATGCTAAATGACTAAAATGTAAATCTAAAATGTTAAAGTGTGAGTTTTTTTTGCAACTCAAATCACGTGCAAACACAAATCATATTGGACACCCTTGCCTATGTTTGACACCCCTGCTATAGACTATGCAAGTGGTTAGGATTTGGAATCAAAATGATGAACATTTATTCACAAAATCAAAGTATACCGCATGAGAAACTTTAGACTTTATGCATATTAAAAATAAACTTTGCCAGTAATGTTCTTCAATTTCTGAAAGAGGCCTACCATTGGTGAGACTGTCAAGAACTCCAGCTTTTTCTAGATACCTTCGAAATTGTTCTCTCTTGGACTCGGAAGCCTGTGAAATCAACAGTGATGAGAAGAATCAAAAGACTAACAAAACATTTTTTTTGCATAGGCTATTTAAAGCTGTCGCTAGATAACTCTACTTCAGTTTCTTTTGAAAGTTTCCAGGCAGGTAGAATACAAAAATATATATATATATATATATATATATGCCTAAACTTTGAAAACAAAAAGTTTAACTCGCACAACCACACAGCTGATTCCAATAAAGGAGCGCTACCCAAGATAAAGTAATCAATGAATGCAGTTAGTTAGCTAACTTAGTTTACAAAGTAACACGTGAAAACATTTTACATTAAATAAATATATTCAAACCACTGTTCATTGAAGAACAGTTTCGTATACTTACTCTGTAATGGGCCATTATTGCGAACAGATATGTAGCGTTAGGATGATTAAAGGTTAGTAAACTAGCTAGCTAATCAACGCAACAGCCGACAAGACCCAGAGCCCGACTGCAAACAAAGCAATTTCTCCCACAGTGGTGCGGTTGCTACAACGACAGAAACGACAACAAAACAATTATCTGAACTGTGAATTATGGGATAAAATGTCAATGATTGATGATGTTCTAATATGAAGATGGACTTTTCTATACTCTGTCGGTTACTTCACTATTTGCTATTCAATAAATGAAACTGAAACTGAGCTACTTGTGTAAAAGGCAAAACCCCCTAGCTATATATTTGGCGCCATCTCTTGGCCATGTAGTGAAACAGCGTTTGCCTGGAGCACCAATGAGATTGAGGAAGCGGGGGAAAATACAGTTCATGGCGGAAATGAGACGAAACAGACAAATTGACGCTCGTCACTAGTTACCACAGCCACAAAGTTGAAAAAAATAAAGTTCTAAGTCAAAAATTGCATGAAAACAAAAATGTGCTTTTAGGTCTTAATTTAATTTTAGGCATAATGTTAGTAGTGTGATTAGGGTTAGTGTTAAACAGCGCACTTGCACTTGATATACGATTTTAGGCTATGAATGAGAAAGTGAATGTCATTTCCAAACGTTTAACTCAGTCTTATGCTGCTTTGCGAACTATTAACAGCAAGGTTTGCATTTGGCGATGTTCAATTCATTCGCACATAACGTATTAACAAAAGCAATCACAGCGAAAGTTAATACATGTAGGCTCTTCATATATAAACTATGAGCAGCACTTTGTTAAATTTATCGAATCAGTTAATGTTTTTTTGCTCAAACTGCGAGCAACACTTGTCAAAGTCAGACATACATCTCTCAAAACACAGGGATGTCGATTCGCACAGGACTAGTATTATCATTAGATTTTGGAGTTAGCAAAAAAAAAAAAAAAAAACATGAGGTTATTCTGTCTGGAATTGTTACTCTACTGCCGTGTAACAATTATTGACATGGCAGATTCGGACGGGACTAAAATGACAGATTTTGTGTGTTGTGCTCGTGTACATAATGACATTACTCGAGCTCGCCCAGTAAAACTAACCCCGTCCGAATAGGGCTTTATATCCTGTTTCCCATATACACATCTACCTCCCTGCACGTTGTAAATATGGTATTGGAACTGACCCTGTGTATATAGTATGCTTACTGTTTTTTCCTAGTATTACATTGTTATTGATTGTTGCATTGCTGGGTTTTGAGTTTACAATAAATGTACTCCACTGTACTTGCTCATGTGACATTAAAAAGGCGGGGTTTAACCATAATTGTGATTTTGTGATAACTAGTGATGACCCTAGTTGACAAACTCACACTTGGGAGTGCTTGGAAGCAGAATTACAGTGTAAATTAATGTTGACTTTGGCACTAAAATGCTGGTATTTATTTCGTAGTGAATACACCATATAACAACAACACTATAAATTATTTTCAAGTCAATGTCAACTAAACCAGTGCTAGCTAAACACGATAGAATTTGATCAGTGGATTTAACAGCTGCTAGCGGGCAGATTTGAGGCAAATGTCGATTCAGTACGAAGATCCTGTGCAGGCAGGGAGATATGGTGTTGTACAATCTTTCACAAATGATTAAGGCTACGGAGTGGAGGAACCAGATATCGAGAACACGTCAGGTGACAGTAAACCAAGGACTGCGGAGAAGTGGTAAATCGTACATTCAAAGGGTTTGTTGTGTTCCTAGTTCAGGTTAGTTATACAATGAGCCTGTGCATCGTTGCCGCCTAGTCATACAAACTATAATGTTTATGCATGGCACACGACTCAAATTGATAAACTAGCTAGTCAAGTCATCTACACTAAAAGGCTCTATTGTTTATCTGATGTCTGAAGTGGCCGTACAGCATTTACTGCGATGCAGACGTGAGGGCTGTCCTACTTCTTGCACTTAAACTGAGCAGAGCTACGGTGATGGAAATTGTCAAGGAAGTGTGTTTGTACAGGATTTACCGCCCCCACCTACCGTCAACCAATCATGTCAATGCGGAGCTATACGGTGCCCTCCACAGAATGTTAGAGGCCATGCTGTACAGAGCTTGATTTGGCCACTGCGTGTCTCTGGCAGATTCGCAATTGCGTCACACCCGCTACACGAAGCCTCCGACCACATTTCGGATCAAGCATAAATTTGCTTTGTCTATTGTGCTCCACTATCCAGGTTGTATTCCACAAGATGTCGCCAAACGAGACCTTGTTCTTGGAGAGCACCAACAAAATCTACAATGTTGACATCTCCAGTAGCTCTTTCGTCAATTTCCAAATCTGGGATTTGCCTGGTCAAGTGGACTATGAGATGATCTTCAGGGGTACGGGGGCTTTGATCGTGTCATTGATGCTCAAGTGAGACTATTAGAACAGTTAGATGTTGCCCTACCCATGGCAAACATTGAGAAGGCTGTATAGCCTACAGTTTCAGATGTGTATGTAATTAATTAAATAGGTGACTCTCCTCTGCTTAGATGAGTTTGTCTTTGTTACTTTTTTGACCGGACCAGGGCCTGGTCAAAAGTAGTGCACTATATAGGGCAGGGGTGGACAACTCCAGTCCCCGAGGGCCTGATTGGTGTCACACTGTTTCTCCATCCGTAACAAACACAGCTGATTAATCACATTGCATTCTAAACTGAAGATCATGACTGGGTGATTATTAGAGTCAGGTGTGTTGACTGAGGCTGGGTTGAAAAACTGTGACACCAATCAGGACCTCGAGGACTGGAATTGCCCACCCGATATAGGGGATAGGGCGCCATTCAGGACAACCATTATGATTATATGGTTTGTCAATCATCTGACAACCCATTGGGTTGATTCTGCTGGTTCTACCATTGTGAGATTATGCTTGCATTGCTTTGTTCTGCTTTTGAGTGCAAACGGAGTGAATCATATCTAATATGTTGTCAGATGCCATAAGGTTATAAATACCTTGTTTTTTTTAGTATATATAAAAAAATAGAGTAAATTAAGCATTTAAATGGTTTGAATTACAAGAGAAATGTGAATGTCTCCCACAACATTTTTCTGAAATTGTGTGAAGCATTAAAGATATTTTTTCATTTGAATATTGTCGTTCATCACTGTAACGTCACCGTTTTAAGCATCCAGTCTACCATTTCGGATCCTATGGTAAATGTATTGTCTTGATCGAAACAAAATTTCCTCAGTGGTTGGAACAACAAGCAACTTGTCTAAATGGAAGAAATTAAGTTTGTTTTGGCTCGTCATGGTGTAAAACTTCCATCCCTCTCCTTGCCCCTACCTGGGCTCGAACCAGGTACCCTCTGCACACATCGTTACCCACTGCTCCACAAAAACCGCGACCTTTGCAGAGCAAGGAGAACAACTACCTCAAGGTCTCAGAGCGAGTGACGTCACGGATTGAAACGCTATTAGCGCGCACCACCGCGAGCTAGCTAGCCATTTAACATCGGTTACAATAGCACTGTTGGTGTGTCACTGGGAGCAGTACTGTACATGACTATTGATCTACTAAGGAAAAGAAGCACAAAAAAGCAGAGTATGGTGTCTGTCACCAGGTTACCATCCGATCGTTTTATGCACGTAAAGTACATATTGGATAAAATATAAAGTGTTAACGACAGTCCTGATGGATACAGCAATTTTTTCGGTAAACTTTCCAAATGTCGACAGCAAAAAAATACGCTAGACAAGGTGGGATGTTTTTTTGGCGGTAAAATGAATGATGCGAAATTGGGGGTGGAAACGCCCATCGTGCACAAATAATAACCATCATATTGAAGTGAGTCACGCGATGACGTCGTGTGGTCCTCCCACTACGACTCGAGAACACGTGCAGTTTATTAGGCTACAGATTAAATAAATTACAATGAATTTCACAGGGTGGTGAAATGCAAGATGATGAGCTTCATGCTACTTTCCAATAAATATCAAGGGTTTTATTCTGGGGACATGATGATCGATGCTTGGCTGCCGTTTGACAAATAAAAAATGATCTAGCTCTTTTGTCCATAATAATCTCCTGCAAGGCTATACCAGCACTGTATCTGCGAGCTGTTGACTAGAGAGCAAATGCCAATCAATATCAAGAGTGGGTACGTTCGCTATATTACGCAACATTCTTTATGACAAAACCATCAGAAGAGTTGAAATAGAAATGGAAACCCATTTCACTTGTATTTTTTTATTTGGTACATGCGAATGTAAAAAGAAACGTTATATTTATGTGCACTACGTCATCACGGACAGACAAGTCAATTTGAAGGAAACACATCAATGGGGGGAACATTTGCATATTTTATTTAAGCATATTTTATAATATTTGCATGAAAATCTGTCATTAATTGGATGGAAACCTAGATAAAAATTAAGTTTCCATCCACAGTTTTTATTCGAGTAAAGACATACCATATACAAAATGACAGTGATGGACGACAGTGATGGAAACAGAAAGTTACGATACAGTTTTACAAATGCCAACAGATCATTTTTTTCAGTGAACATGGTGGGATCTTTTTGTGTCGGTAAGATTAATTATGCCAGTGGAAATGCCTTTATGCGTAAATATTGATATAATAATCATAATATTGAAGTAAATCTACCCCCACAGCCTGCCTGTACTGTATCTTGGCTAGAGAACACATGCCAAGACCAAAGTGGGCACATTTTAACACAACAGTTTTTGTGACAAAACTATTAATAGAGTTGAAAATGCGATGGAAACAAATTGAACTTTAGATTTTCATTCCGTATGTGAAAACTTAAGTGAAAAGGTACATTTTGTGTGCACTATGTCATCACTCACAGATTTTTATCTACAGCAAGTCAGTTTGGTGGGAACACACCACTGGTGGGAAAATGTCAATATTTTCTTAATGCAGATTTTAGAATATTCACATGAAAATCTGTCACCAATCAGATGGAAACCTAGCTAGTGTTACTCTACCCGTGACTTTGTCTCAACATTGGTGACCTTACTCTATGTACAGTTGAAGTTGGAAGTTTACATATACCTTAGCCAAATACATTTAAACTCAGTTTTTCACAATTCCTGACATTTAATCTTAGTAAAATTCCCTGTCTTGGGTCAGTTAGGATCACCACTTTATTTTAAGAATGTGAAATGTCAGAATAATAGTAGAGAGAATGATTTATTTCAGCTTGTATTTCTTCAATCACATTCCCAGTGGGTCAGAAGATTACATACACTCAATTAGTATTTGGTAGAATTGCCTTTAAATTGTTTAACTTGGGTCAAACATTTCGGGTAGCCTTCCACAAGCTTCCAACAATAAATTGGGTGAATTTTGGCCCATTCCTCCTGACAGAGCTGGTGTAACTGAGTCAAGTTTGAAGGCCTCCTTGCTCACACACTCTTTTTCAGTTCTGCCCAGAAATGTTCTATGGGATTGAGGTCAGGGCTTTGTGATGGCCACTCCAATACCTTGACTTTGTAGTCCTTAAGCCATTTTACTACAAATTTGGAAGTATGCTTGGGGTCATTGTCCATTTGGAAGACCCATTTGCAACCAAGCTTTAACTTCCTGACTGATGTCTTGAGATGTTGCTTTAATATATCCACGTAATTTTCTTTCCTCATGATGCCATCTATTTTGTAAAGTGTACCAGTCCGGTTGGGATGGTGTTCTTTTTTTTCATCAGACCAGAGGACATTTCTCCAAAAAGTACGATATTTGTCCCCATGTGCAGTTGTAAACCGTAGTCTGGCTTTTTTATTGCGGTTTTGGAGCAGTGGCTTCTTCCATGCTGAGCGGCCTTTCAGGTTATGTCGATATACTGTAGGACTCGTTTTACTGTGGATGTAGATACTTTTGTACCTGTTTCCTCCAGCATCTTCACATGGTCCTTTGTTGTTGTTCTGGGACTGATTTGCACTTTTTGCACCAAAGTACGTTCATCTCTAGGAGACAGAAAGCATCTCCTTCCTGAGCAGTATGACGGCTGCATGGTCCCATGGTGTTTACACTTGCGTACTATTGTTTGCACAGATGAACGTGGTTCCTTCAGGCGTTTGGAAATTGCTCCCAAGGATGAACCAGACTTGTGGAGGTCTACAATTTTGTTTCTGAGGTCTTGGCTAAATTATTTAGATTTTTCTATGATGTCAAGCAAAGAGGCTCTGAGTTTGAAGGTAGGCATTGAAATACATCCACAGGTACACCTCCAATTGACTCACATGATGTCAATTAGCCTATCAGAAGCTTCTAAAGCCATGACATTATATTCTGGAATTTTACAAGCTGTTTAAAGGCACAGTCAACTTAGTGTATGTAAACTTCTGACCCACTGGAATTGTGACACAGTGTATTTATTATAAGTGAAATAATCTGTCTGTAAACAATTGTTGGAAAAATGACATGTGTCATGCACAAATTAGATGTCCTAACCGACTTTCCGATTCTAGATTTCATTTTTGATTGGAGATGCTTAATGTGAGTCTGGAAGGAGAGTTTACAGTCTAGCCAGACACCTAGGTATTTGTAGTTATCCACATATTCTAAGTCAGAGCCATCCAGAGTAGTGATGCTGGATGGGAGGGCAGGTGCAGGCAATGATCGGTTGAATAGCATACATTTAGTTTTATTTGCGTTTAAGAGCAGTTGGAGGCCACGGAAGGAGAGTTGTATGGCATTGAAGCTCGTCTGGAGGTCAGTTAACACAGTGTCCAAAGAAGGAAGTATACAGAATGGTGTCGTCGGTGTAGAGGTGGATCAGAGAATCACCAGCAGCAAGAGCGACATCATTGAAAGTAAAGCCTTATGGTAGTTCACTGCTTCAGTTTTTACCCAATCGCTTCTTATCAATCAATATTCGTGCGACATACAGCCTGGTCCCAGATCTGTTTGTGCTCTTGGCAACTCCATTGGTCATGGTCAAGCAAAACATGACATGTCAATTGGGAGTTGACACGATAGTAAAGACTGGCACTCATTCACTCAGGCTAACATAAAGCAGGGACGAAGACATGAGTGGTCTGTGATCCAGAAGTAGCCTATACAGAAGCCTATGGAGTTCTGTTCGTGTTTGACTTTTTCACATTCAAGTCAAAAGCAGCTTCTACAGTGACAACATTGACATGTTGGCTAAAGAAACACGTTTCAAGTTAACGAAAAGCTCAGTAAAGTTTTGTTTGTCTGTGCCATTTGCATTTACTTATGGAAGCCCGTTGACCGCCACCCCCCAAACAATCTGACGTTTGGGGTAAGACTGTTGCTCATGAGGCATTTCCAAGTTACATTCTTCAAGAATCGCTGGTTATATATTCATAATTTAAAATTCAAAAAATATATTAATTAAATCTCATGTCAACCAGATGTCATCAAACAGGTACCAACTCACATCAACAAAACGGTCCATTCCATTAATATGGAACAATATCACCACAAACTCTCTCTCTCTCATGAACACTCACACACACACAAACACACACACGTGAGATTGACTATAGGATATACATAAGGTTATCCTTGAAAGTTGAGCACATTGGATTCAAATGATATGTTTAGGCAATCTGTATCTCATAATAATGACTTACTGTCTCATAATGATGACTTACTGTCTCATAATAATGACTTACTGTCTCATAATGATGACTTACTGTCTCATAACTATTACTTACTGTCTCATAATGATGACTTACTATCTCATAACTATTACTTACTGTCTCATAATGATGACTTACTGTCTCATAATAATGACTTACTGTCTCATAATAATGACTTACTGTCTCATAATAATGACTTACTGTCTCATAATAATGACTTACTGTCTCATAATGATGACTTACTGTCTCATAATAATGACTTACTGTCTCATAATAATGACTTACTGTCTCATAATAATGACTTACTGTCTCATAACTATTACTTACTGTCTCATAATAATGACTCACTGTCTCATAATAATGACTTACTGTCTCATAATAATGACTTACTGTCTGGTAATGATGACTTACTGTCTCATAATAATGACATACTATCTCATAATAATGACTTACTGTCTCATAATAATGACTTAATGTCTCATAATAATGACTTACTGTCTCATAATAATGACTTACTGTCTCGTAATAATGACTTACTGTCTGGTAATGATGACTTACTGTCTCATAATAATGACTTACTATCTCATAATAATGACTTACTGTCTCATAATAATGACTTAATGTCTTGTAATGATGACTTACTGTCTCATAATAATGACTTACTGTCTCATAACTATTACTTACTGTCTCATAATAATGACTTACTGTCTCATAATAATGACTTACTGTCTCATAATGATGACTTACTGTATCATAATAATGACTTACTGTCTCGTAATAATGACTTACTGTCTCATAATGATGACTTACTGTCTCATAATAATGACTTACTGTCTCATAGTGATGAGTTTCCTGTTACCTATGCTTCAGCAGTAGAGCGAGGAGGGACGTTTTTTGGGCGGGATTTTACGGCTTTGATTGATGCTGCTGCGCACAGGGAGGTAGCAGGCTCATTATGCATTTCATAGTAGTTGAAGTAGAGGAGGGTGCGCAACTTCTTCGGAGGAGTGTGATCTTGATTGGAGTCAATTCAGCTGCCGGAGAAAAACTGCAAGCCACAGATTGGCGACTGAAACCAAGGGACTACATTTCGCAAAGTTCCCTGACACGCAAAGAGCTGGTGGTAAGATATTTGACATTTGTGAACGTGTTAAAAACGAATAATAACACACTTATAGGACTCGATATTATCAGTATTCGATTTAAAACGTGAATTGCCTTATTTCGTTTTAATTTTACTTGACTAAATGTCAACTTTCAGGCAAAGAAAGCACCTAGATAATGCAGTGTCAGTCATGCGAATCGATTCACTGTTCATCCGTTGATATTTATCAGATAACATATTTGGAATATGTTAAATACTTTCATAAATTGGGAAAGGTAACCTGTGTGTTTTTATCAAGAGAACAGATATTCCCGTGGCTTTGTAGGTCAAGAAATCTGGACACACAAAGATAGCCTATCTATCACAGCTGTAACGAGACCTGTCCGACTGTGAGTCAGTAACTAAGGAGGAAAAAGACTCCTGAGCTGAGTCCCGACATCCGTTTTTAAGTGGAAGCGGAATTTAGGTTGAAAATCTGTATCCCTTAAAATCTAAAAACGTCCCTACCGTTGGCCCCTCAGAGAGTAGTGTTGGTGTGATACCAAACCAGTGATATGAATGCGGGTTGAAAACAAAGCAGATACAGTGCTCTTTAGGAGAGATGTAGTGCTCTTTAGGAGATATGCAGTGCTCTTTAGGAGAGATGCAGTGCTCTTTAGGAGAGATGTAGTGCTCTTTAGGAGAGATGCAGTGCTCTTTAGGAGAGATGTAGTGCTCTTTAGGAGAGATGCAGTGCTCTTTAGGAGAGATGCAGTGCTCTTTAGGAGAGATGTAGTGCTCTTTAGGAGAGATGTAGTGCTCTTTAGGAGAGATGCAGTGCTCTTTAGGAGAGATGCAGTGCTCTTTAGGAGAGATGCAGTGCTCTTTAGGAGAGATGCAGTGCTCTTTAGGAGAGATGCAGTGCTATTTAGGAGAGATGCAGTGCTCTTTAGAAGAGATGCAGTGCTCTTTAGGAGAGATGTAGTGCTCTTTAGGAGAGATGCAGTGCTCTTTAGGAGAGATGCAGTGCTCTTTAGGAGAGATGCAGTGCTCTTTAGGAGAGATGCAGTGCTCTTTAGGAGAGATGTAGTGCTCTTTAGGAGAGATGCAGTGCTCTTTAGGAGAGATGTAGTGCTCTTTAGGAGAGATGCAGTGCTCTTTAGGAGAGATGCAGTGCTCTTTAGGAGATACGCAGTGCTCTTTAGGAGAGACGCAGTGCTTTTCAGGAGAGACGCAGTGCTCTTTAGGAGAGATGTAGTGCTCTTTAGGAGAGATGTAGTGCTCTTTAGGAGAGATGCAGTGCTCTTTAGGAGAGATGCAGTGCTCTTTAGGAGAGATGTAGTGCTCTTTAGGAGAGATGCAGTGCTCTTTAGGAGATACGCAGTGCTCTTTAGGAGAGACGCAGTGCTTTTTAGGAGAGACGCAGTGCTCTTTAGGAGAGATGTAGTGCTCTTTAGGAGATACGCAGTGCTCTTTAGGAGATACGCAGTGCTCTTTAGGAGAGATGCAGTGCTCTTTAGGAGATACGCAGTGCTCTTTAGGAGATACGCAGTGCTCTTTAGGAGAGACGCAGTGCTTTTTAGGAGAGACGCAGTGCTCTTTAGGAGAGATGTAGTGCTCTTTAGGAGAGATGTAGTGCTCTTTAGGAGAGATGCAGTGCTCTTTAGGAGAGATGCAGTGCTCTTTAGGAGAGATGTAGTGCTCTTTAGGAGAGATGCAGTGCTATTTAGGAGAGATGCAGTGCTCTTTAGGAGAGATGCAGTGCTCTTTGGGAGAGATGCAGTGCTCTTTAGGAGAGACGCAGTGCTCTTTAGGAGAGACGCAGTGCTCTTTAGGAGAGACGCAGTGCTCTTTAGGAGATACGCAGTGCTCTTTAGGAGAGACGCAGTGCTTTTTAGGAGAGACGCAGTGCTCTTTAGGAGTGACGCAGTGCTCTTTAGGAGAGATGCAGTGCTCTTTAGGAGGAACATTTTATTGGGTGTTGTTTTACACAAGACACAGGCAGAACATGTGACTTATTTATCTCATAGCCTCTCTCTATCTCTCGCTCTCTCTTTCTCTCTCTATCTCTCTCTCTCTCTCTCTCTCTCTCGCTCTCAATTCATTTCAGTGGGCTTTGTTGGCATGGTAAACATATGTTTACATTGCCAAAGCAAGTAAAATGGATAAACAAAAGTGAAAAACAGTTTCTCTCTCTCTTACATATTCTCTCTCGGCCTCATGCGCTCTCTCTCTCTCTCTCTCTATTTAGTCGTCATGCTCTCTCAATTCAATTCGAAGAGCTTTATTGGCATGGGAAACCTATTTCACTTGCCAAAGCAAGTGGAATAGATAATAAACAAGAGTGAAATAAGCAATAAAAAATGAACAGTAAACATTACACTCACAAAAGTTACAAAAGAATAAAGACATTTCAAGTGTCACATTATGTCTATATACAGTGTTGTAACGATGTGCAAATAGTTCAAGTACAAAAGAGAAAATAAATATGGATTGTATTTACAAGTGTTAGTTATTCACTGGTTGCCCTTTTCTTGTGGCAACAGGTCACAAACCTCTCTCTCTCCATTACATTTTTTCTCTCTCAGCCAACAAATGGTTAAATGTCCTCTCTCTTTAAACTTTATTACCTGTATAGACAGTGTCCTGACTAGTATAGGTGTCACGACTTCCGCCGAAGTCGGCTCCTCTCCTTGATCAGACGGCGTTCGGTGGTCAACGTCACCGGTCTTCTAGCCATCGCCGCTCCACTTTTCATTGTTCCATTTGTTTTGTCTTGTTTCCCCGCACACCTGGTTAACATTCCCTAATCACACTACATATATATTCCCTCTGTTCCCTCCCCATGTCTTTGTGTGGAATTGTTTCGTTACGTGTTTTGTGTGACGCGCCAGGCTGGTTTTTCCCCGGGTACCGTGTTCAACCCGAAGTATGTTTAATTGCTAAACATTTGCATCATTGTGACTGTTGTCGCGCTTTTCATTTTGCCTTTGGCTGTAGGTTTTTTGACGCAGTTGCGTCCGTCTGTTGTTTGCTTCTGCCAAATAAAGTCTGCGCCTGATCACAACTCTCTGCTCTCCTGCACCTGACTTCTATAACAGTAGAGCACAACTCTCCGCTCTCCTGCACCTGACTTCTATACCAGTAGAGCACAACTCTCCGCTCTCCTGCACCTGACTTCTATACCACTAGAGCACAACTCTCTGCTCTCCTTCACCTGACTTCTATACCAGTAGAGCACAACTCTCCGCTCTCTTGCACCTGACTTCAATACCAGTAGAGCACAACTCTCCGCTCTCCTGCACCTGACTTCTATACCAGTAGAGCACAACTCTCCGCTCTCCTGCACCTGACTTCTATACCAGTAGAGCACAACTCTCCGCTCTCCTGCACCTGACTTCTATACCAGTAGAGCACAACTCTCCGCTCTCCTGCACCTGACTTCTATACCAGTAGAGCACAACTCTCTGCTCTCCTGCACCTGACTTCTATACCAGTAGAGCACAACTCTCCGCTCTCCTGCACCTGACTTCAACATCAGTAGAGCACAACTCTCTGCTCTCCTGCACCTGACTTCTATACCAGTAGAGCACAACTCCCTGCTCTACTGCACCTGACTTCAACATCAGTAGAGCACAACTCTCCGCTCTCCTGCACCTGACTTCTATACCAGTAGAGCACAACTCTCTGCTCTCCTGCACCTGACTTCAACATCAGTAGAGCACAACTCTCCGCTCTCCTGCACCTGACTTCTATACCAGTAGAGCACAACTCCCTGCTCTACTGCACCTGACTTCTATACCAGTAGATCACAACTCTCTGCTCTCCTGCACCTGACTTCTATACCAGTAGATCACAACTCTCTGCTCTACTGCACCTGACT
Source organism: Oncorhynchus mykiss (assembly GCF_013265735.2). NCBI lineage: Eukaryota > Metazoa > Chordata > Actinopteri > Salmoniformes > Salmonidae > Oncorhynchus > Oncorhynchus mykiss. The sequence goes on from NC_048582.1 coordinate 64,781,496, forward strand.
TCTATACCAGTAGAGCACAACTCTCTGCTCTCCTGCACCTGACTTCTATACCAGTAGATCACAACTCTCTGCTCTACTGCACCTGACTTCTACACCAGTAGAGCACAACTCTCTGCTCTCCTGCACCTGACTTCTATACCGGTAGAGCACAACTCTCTGCTCTCCTGCACCTGACTTCTATACCAGTAGATCACAACTCTCTGCTCTCCTGCACCTGACTTCTATACCAGTAGAGCACAACTCTCTGCTCTCCTGCACCTGACTTCTATACCAGTAGATCACAACTCTCTGCTCTCCTGCACCTGACTTCTATACCAGTAGAGCACAACTCTCTGCTCTCCTGCACCTGACTTCTATACCAGTAGATCACAACTCTCTGCTCTCCTGCACCTGACTTCTATACCAGTAGAGCACAACTCTCTGCTCTCCTGTACCTGACTTCTATACCAGTAGATCACAACTCTCTGCTCTCCTGCACCTGACTTCTATACCAGTAGAGCACAACTCTCTGCTCTCCTGCACCTGACTTCTATACCAGTAGAGCACAACTCTCCGCTCTCCTGCACCTGACTTCTATACCAGTAGAGCACAACTCCCTGCTCTACTGCACCTGACTTCAACATCAGTAGAGCACAACTCTCCGCTCTCCTGCACCTGACTTCTATACCAGTAGAGCACAACTCTCTGCTCTCCTGCACCTGACTTCAACATCAGTAGAGCACAACTCTCCGCTCTCCTGCACCTGACTTCTATACCAGTAGAGCACAACTCCCTGCTCTACTGCACCTGACTTCTATACCAGTAGATCACAACTCTCTGCTCTCCTGCACCTGACTTCTATACCAGTAGATCACAACTCTCTGCTCTACTGCACCTGACTTCTACACCAGTAGAGCACAACTCTCTGCTCTCCTGCACCTGACTTCTATACCGGTAGAGCACAACTCTCTGCTCTCCTGCACCTGACTTCTATACCAGTAGATCACAACTCTCTGCTCTCCTGCACCTGACTTCTATACCAGTAGAGCACAACTCTCTGCTCTCCTGCACCTGACTTCTATACCAGTAGATCACAACTCTCTGCTCTCCTGCACCTGACTTCTATACCAGTAGAGCACAACTCTCTGCTCTCCTGCACCTGACTTCTATACCAGTAGATCACAACTCTCTGCTCTCCTGCACCTGACTTCTATACCAGTAGAGCACAACTCTCTGCTCTCCTGCACCTGACTTCTATACCAGTAGATCACAACTCTCTGCTCTCCTGCACCTGACTTCTATACCAGTAGCACACAACCTGACAATAGGGGAGTCCTTGTCCTGTTGCACATATTCCTAGGGCTCTAAACTGGATAGATTGGATAGACAGAGATCATCAGCTTGATTCGATCCACAGGCCACCAGTTGGGGAACCCTAATTTCCTGGATCATTCAAACTAAGAGCTTGATTGACCGTGTCCTGACTAGTATAGGGGAGTCATTGTCTAATAGGAAGAATACAATAGGTTTGTTTTCTACTGTTTTACTTTTGTGTGATTTGCCGGCCTTATCAGCATCACCGTTAAAGCAGTTCTGTATAGGATGCCTATGTATCCATCTAAACTAACCAATATCCTCGCCTTCATTCGATCCACTTTGGTCCAATTGTACATATATTGGTTTGATAATTTTAAACAATTGGCTTTTTGTGAGGTGTCTTTCCCTGTGAGTAACCAGCAGAAAGGTGGCGGCAGACAGAAAGAACTCACTCATTATTTGTAGGAAAAGAGGAATTTGCCATTTTTAGAACAGAGGGGTGATGGTAGAAAATACATTTTGTCAGCTTTTTTTAATCCTAACATTGCAGCCACATGATTCTGCCCCATTCTGACCACAGTGGCACTCCCCTGACATTCTTCTCATAGGGGAAGGTTGGTTTTGTGTACAATCATTGAAGCTGTGCCAGACGGTTGGCAGGACTTGTAGAGATGGAGTCTTTCCCAGAAACTGCCCGAGAGGGTACACTCTTAGAAAAAATGGTTCCAAAGGGGTTCTTCGGCTGACCCCATAGGATAACTCTTTTTAGTTCTAGGGAGAACCCTTTTGTGTTCCAGGTAGAACCCTTTTTTTCCCCCTGGAACCAATAATGGTTCTTCAAATGGTTCTCCTATGGGTACACCCAAAGAACCCTTTTAGGTTCTAGATAGCACCTTTGTTTCTAAGAGTGTTTACATCTCAAATGGCACTCTATTCCCTATATAGTGCACTACTTTTGACAAAAGCCCTATGGGGAAGTAGTGCACTATATAAGGAATAGGGTGCCATTTGGGATACACCTCGATACTGGCTCAGGCCATGAGCAGGGGCCATTGACCGACAGGTTGTGAATCATTCACTATCATTATACTGTCACTTCTGTTTCCATTTCCTACTTGCCTGGATAGTTATATAGTGTCAACTCCTTGCCTGGCTAGTGGTGTAGATGAGGCTGGGCCTAGTCATGTTATGGATGGTGGTGTAGATGAGGCTGGGTCTAGTCATGCTATAGAGGGTGGTGTAGATGAGGCTAGGTCTAGTCATGCTATAGAGGGTGGTGTAGATGAGGCTGGGCCTAGTCATGCTATAGAGGGTGGTGTAGATGAGGTTGGGTCTAGTCAGGCTATAGAGGGTGGTGTAGATGAGGCTGGGTCTAGTCATGCTATAGAGAGAGGGTGGTGTAGATGAGGCTGGGTCTAGTCATGCTATGGATGGTGGTGTAGATGAGGCTGGGTCTAGTCAGGCTATAGATGGTGGTGTAGATGAGGCTGGGTCTAGTCATGCTAGAGATGGTGGTGTAGATGAGGCTGGGACTAGTCATGCTATGGATGGTGGTGTAGATGAGGCTGGGTCTAGTCAGGTTATGGATGGTGGTGTAGATGAGGCTGGGTCTAGTCATGCTATGGATGGTGGTGTAGATGAGGCTGGGTCTAGTCATGCTATGGATGGTGGTGTAGATGAGGCTGGGTCTAGTCATGCTATGGATGGTGGTGTAGATGAGGCTGGGTCTAGTCATGCTAGAGATGGTGGTGTAGATGAGGCTGGGTCTAGTCAGGCTATAGATGGTGGTGTAGATGAGGCTGGGTCTAGTCAGGCTATAGATGGTGGTCTAGATGAGGCTGGGTCTAGTCATGCTAGAGATGGTGGTGTAGATGAGGCTGGGTCTAGTCATGCTATGGATGGTGGTGTAGATGAGGCTGGGCCTAGTCATGTTATGGATGGTGGTGTAGATGAGGCTGGGTCTAGTCAGGCTATAGAGGGTGGTGTAGATGAGGCTGGGCCGAGTCAGGTAATGGATGGTGGTGTAGATGAGGCTGGGTCTAGTCAGGCTATAGATGGTGGTGTAGATGAGGCTGGGCCTAGTCATGTTATGGATGGTGGTGTAGATGAGGCTGGGTCTAGTCAGGCTATAGAGGGTGGTGTAGATGAGGCTGGGCCGAGTCAGGTAATGGATGGTGGTGTAGATGAGGCTGGGTCTAGTCGTGCTATGGATGGTGGTGTAGATGAGGCTGGGTCTAGTCATGCTAGGGATGGTGGTGTAGATGAGGCTGGGCCGAGTCAGGTAATGGATGGTGGTGTAGATGAGGCTGGGCCGAGTCAGGTAATGCTAGTGGATGAGGAGAGTATAGTGGGGAAGGGTAAGCGACTAGGGGTGTTGGAGGAGGGTGTCATGCAGAAGAGGAAAAAGGTGGAGAAGAAAGAAGGTGGGAGAGGAGAGGCCGGTGTGGTCAACTGCACTAAGGAACCTTTTCCTGGTGCTGGGGAGGAATCCCCGACTAGAGAGAAAGGGCAGGTGGTCAGGATGGGAGGTGAAGATGAGGAGGAAGGTGAGGATGAGGAGACTTTCTTTTCAGACTCCTCCTCAATGGGTCCTGAGCTGACAGCCAGAGGGGTCAAAGTCCACAGTGAGAGAACTGTTAAGGTTCCTGAATGAGACTAAAAGGAAAAAGGTTCATCTTTAAGCTTTTTTTGCGATCTGGGAAAGTTTGTAAGATCAGTACAACACACTATGAAAATCAAATCAAATCAAAGTTTATTTGTCATGTGCGCCGAATACAACAGGTGTAGTAGACCTTAGAGTGAAATGCTGAATACAACAGGTGTAGTAGACCTTACAGGGAAATGCTGAATACAACAGGTGTAGTAGACCTTACAGTGAAATGCTGAATACAACAGGTGTAGTAGACCTTACAGTGAAATGCTGAATACAACAGGTGTAGTAGACCTTACAGTGAAATGCTGAATACAACAGGTGTAGTAGACCTTACAGTGAAATGCTGAATACAACACGTGTAGTAGACATTACAGTGAAATGCTGAATACAACAGGTGTAGGTAGACCTTACAGTGAAATGCTGAATACAACAGGTGTAGTAGACCTTACAGTGAAATGCTGAATACAACAGGTGTAGTAGACCTTACAGTGAAATGCTGAATACAACAGGTGTAGTAGACCTTACAGGGAAATGCTGAATACAACAGGTGTAGTAGACCTTACAGTGAAATGCTGAATACAACAGGTGTAGTAGACCTTACAGTGAAATGCTGAATACAACAGGTGTAGTAGACCTTACAGTGAAATGCTGAATACAACAGGTGTAGTAGACCTTACAGTGAAATGCTGAATACAACACGTGTAGTAGACATTACAGTGAAATGCTGAATACAACAGGTGTAGGTAGACCTTACAGTGAAATGCTGAATACAACAGGTGTAGTAGACCTTACAGTGAAATGCTGAATACAACAGGTGTAGTAGACCTTACAGTGAAATGCTGAATACAACAGGTGTAGTAGACCTTACAGTGAAATGCTGAATACAACAGGTGTAGTAGACCTTACAGTGAAATGCTGAATACAACAGGTGTAGTAGACCTTACAGTGAAATGCTGAATACAACAGGTGTAGTAGACCTTACAGTGAAATGCTGAATACAACAGGTGTAGGTAGACCTTACAGTGAAATGCTGAATACAACAGGTGTAGTAGACCTTACAGTGAAATGCTGAATACAACAGGTGTAGTAGACCTTACAGTGAAATGCTGAATACAACAGGTGTAGTAGACATTACAGTGAAATGCTGAATACAACAGGTGTAGTAGACCTTACAGTGAAATGCTGAATACAACAGGTGTAGTAGACCTTACAGTGAAATGCTGAATACAACAGGTGTAGTAGACCTTACAGTGAAATGCTGAATACAACAGGTGTAGTAGACCTTACAGTGAAATGCTGAATACAACAGGTGTAGTAGACCTTACAGTGAAATGCTGAATACAACAGGTGTAGTAGACCTTACAGTGAAATGCTGAATACAACAGGTGTAGTAGACCTTACAGTGAAATGCTGAATACAACAGGTGTAGTAGACCTTACAGTGAAATGCTGAATACAACAGGTGTAGTAGACCTTACAGTGAAATGCTGAATACAACAGGTGTAGGTAGACCTTACAGTGAAATGCTGAATACAACAGGTGTAGTAGACCTTACAGTGAAATGCTGAATACAACAGGTGTAGTAGACCTTACAGTGAAATGCTGAATACAACAGGTGTAGTAGACCTCACAGTGAAATGCTGAATACAACAGGTGTAGTAGACCTCACAGTGAAATGCTGAATACAACAGGTGTAGTAGACCTTACAGTGAAATGCTGAATACAACAGGTGTAGTAGACCTTACAGTGAAATGCTGAATACAACAGGTGTAGTAGACCTTACAGTGAAATGCTGAATACAACAGGTGTAGTAGACCTTACAGTGAAATGCTGAATACAACAGGTGTAGTAGACCTTACAGTGAAATGCTGAATACAACAGGTGTAGTAGACCTTACAGTGAAATGCTGAATACAACAGGTGTAGTAGACCTTACAGTGAAATGCTGAATACAACAGGTGTAGTAGACCTTACAGTGAAATGCTGAATACAACAGGTGTAGTAGACCTTACAGTGAAATGCTGAATACAACAGGTGTAGTAGACCTTACAGGCTCTAACCAACAGTGCAAAAAAGGTATTAGGTGAACAATAGGTAAGTAAAGAAATAAAAACAACAGTAAAAAGACAGTGAAAAATAACAGTAGCAAGGCTATATACAGTAGAGAGACTATAACAGTAGCGAGGCTATATACAGTAGAGAGACTATAACAGTAGCGAGGCTATATCAGTAGTGAGGCTATAACAGTAGTGAGGCTATATACAGTAGTGAGGCTATATACAGTAGTGAGGCTATACCAGTAGTGAGGCTATATACAGTAGTGAGGCTATACCAGTAGTGAGGCTATATACAGTAGTGAGGCTATATACAGTAGTGAGGCTATATACAGTAGTGAGGCTATACCAGTAGTGAGGCTATAACAGTAGTGAGGCTATATACAGTAGTGAGGCTATATACAGTAGCGAGGCTATAACAGTAGTGAGGCTATATACAGTAGTGAGGCTATATCAGTAGTGAGGCTATAACAGTAGTGAGGCTATATACAGTAGTGAGGCCAAATCAGTAGTGAGGCTATAACAGTAGAGAGGCTATATACAGTGGTGAGGCTATAACAGTAGAGAGGCTATATACAGTAGTGAGGCTATAACAGTAGAGAGGCTATATACAGTAGTGAGGCTATATACAGTAGTGAGGCTATATACAGTAGTGAGACTATATACAGTAGTGAGGCTATAACAATAGTGAGGCTATATACAGTGGTGAGGCTATAACAGTATTGAGGCTATAACAGTAGTGAGGCTATATACAGTAGTGAGGCTATAACAGTAGTGAGTCTATATACAGTAGAGAGGCTATATACAGTAGAGAGGCTATATACAGTAGTGAGGCTATATACAGTAGTGAGGCTATATACAGTAGTGAGGCTATAACAGTAGAGAGGCTATATACAGTAGTGAGGCTATATACAGTAGTAAGGCTATATACAGTAGTGAGGCTATATACAGTAGTGAGGCTATATACAGTAGAGAGGCTCCATACAGGCACCGGTTAGTCGGGCTGATTGAGGTAGTATGTACATTAATGTATAGTTAAAGTGACTATGCATATAAGATAAACAGAGAGTAGCAGCTGCGTAAAAGAGGGGTTGGGTGAGGCACACAATGCAAATAGTCCGGGTAGCCATTTGATTACCTGTTCAGGAGTCTTATGTAAAAACTGTTGAGAAGCCTTTTTGTCCTAGACTTGGCACTCCGGTACGGCTTGCTATGCGGTAGCAGAGAAAACAGTCTATGACTGGGGTGGCTGGGGTCTTTGACAATTTTTAGGGCCTTCCTCTGACACCGCCTGGTGTAGAGGTCCTGGATGACAGGTAGCTTAGCCCCAGTGATGCACTGGGCCGTACGCACTACCCTCTGTAGTGCCTTGCGGTCGGAGGCCGAGCAATTGCCTAACCAGGCAGTGATGCAACCAGTCAGGCAGGATGCTCTCGATCTTGCAGCTGTAGAACCTTTTGAGGATCTGAGGACTCATGCCAAATCTTTTTAGTTTCCTGAGGGGGAATATGCTTTGTCGTGCCCTTTTCACAACTGTCTTGGTGTGTTTGGACCATTCTAGTTTGTTGGTGATGTGGACACCAAGGAACTTGAAGCTCTCAAACTGCTCCACTACAGCCCCGTCGATGAGAATGGGGGCGTGCTCGGTCCTCCTTTTCCAGTAGTCCACAATCATCTCCTTAGTCTTGGTTACGTTGAGGGATAGGTTGTTATTCTGGCACCACCCGGCCTCTCTGACCTCCTCCCTATAGGCAGAGGGTTCTACATGAAGCCCTGGCCACTAGCAGGACTAACATCTAAGAGGACCTCCAGTGGAGGGTTCTACATGAAGCCCTGGCCACTAACAGGACTAACATCTAAGGAGACCTCCAGTGGAGGGTTCTACATGAAGCCCTGGCCACTAACAGGACTAACATCTAAGGGGACCTCCAGTGGAGGGTTCTACATGAAGCCCTGGCCACTAACAGGACTAACATCTAAGAGGACCTCCAGTGGAGGGTTCTACATGAAGCCCTGGCCACTAACAGGACTAACATCTAAGGAGACCTCCAGTGGAGGGTTCTACATGAAGCCCTGGCCACTAACAGGACTAACATCTAAGGGGACCTCCAGTGGAGGGTTCTACATGAAGCCCTGGCCACTAACAGGACTAACATCTAAGGAGACCTCCAGTGGAGGGTTCTACATGAAGCCCTGGCCACTAACAGGACTAACATCTAAGGAGACCTCCAGTGGAGAGTTCTACATGAAGCCCTGGCCACTAACAGCTGGTTGGCACGGAACGACTCGGGAGTCGGACAGGGGTGTCCTTTCTGTGTCATGAGTGAAACTGTGCATGATGTGTTTTCTGTGTGACAGGTTAATGTTTCTGTTAGAATGTCTGTGTGAGAGGTTGGGAGTGGAGTTTACTGTCGGGATGTTTATAATGGGGTACAGGTATTCGAGTAAGGAAAAGACCAAATGTGTGTTGTTGAATTTTCTGTTTGCTCGGACAAAGTTGGCTATTTGGCTGACCAGGAGGAACAGGGTCAAAGGTGGGGGGATAACAGACCCTTTACTATTATTTAATGGGATGGTCTCTGCGCGCCTTAGGGTGGAATTTGAGTTGTATAAAATTGTAAAAAGTGTGGAGATATGGTGTTTCGGAGAGGCCGTCTGTATAGCTGGGGAAGATGATTTGGATATACGGTTGTAGAAATGGTGAGGTTTTGGTTAATGTGATGTGGTTTTGTATCGTGGGGTAGAGGGCAAGGTGAGTATGCAGCACAGGGGATATTTGTTTTAAAGAAATGAGGATGTATCATTAAAGAAAGGCAAAAAGTCAAAAGTCTCTCCCTGTCTCTCTCTCTCCCCAGTCTCTCTTTCTCTCTCTCTCCCCTGTCTCTCTCTCTCTCTCTCTCCCCAGTCTCTCTTTCTCTCTCTCTCCCCAGTCCCTCTTTCTCTCTCTCTCCCCAGTCCCTCTTTCTCTCTCTCTCCCCAGTCCCTCTTTCTCTCTCTCTCCCCAGTCTCTCTTTCTCTCTCTCTCCCCAGTCTCTCTTTCTCTCTCGCTCCCCAGTCTCTCTTTCTCACTCTCTCCCCAGTCCCTCTTTCTCTCTCTCTCCCCAGTCCCTCTTTCTCTCTCACTCTCGTTCTCTCCCCAGTCTCTCTCTCCCCAGTCTCTCTGTCCCTGTCTCTCTCTCTCTCCCCAGTCTCTCTCTCCCCCGTCTCTCTCTCTCCCCAGTCTCTCTCTCCCCCGTCTCTCTCTTATATTGATTTGTCCTCCACTCCATCTTATAGTTCCTCATACTCCCTCCCTCAAAGCTTGTTGAGTTTCTGGGTTGTGTTGACAGACATTTGTCTCAACAATCCTAAACTGCTTACACATGTAGATGTTACACAAAAAAGTCTAAAATCAATCAGCCATGAAACAGAGGCAACAGGCCATAGGGGTGCCTGGGGCTCTGGGAAAATAAACACAGTTGAGAACATTAACACTCGGGGTCTGGGGTTGGATGGATGGATGCTCCACTGGCTACCAGCAGCTATTTGTTTGGAAAATGTGTTTACATTTTACAAGCATGTTTGTTTTGGAATATGACTGACGGCTGATTGTGCAGATCAAGAAAACTTTTGTTTATTTCTTCTTTAGTCAAATTTCCACAGAAAAATAATCTAAATGAAACAGCCTGTTGCCACAAGTAACATTGCTCGAGAAGAGGATTCCAGAGATTCCATGGCTATCTATGACTACATGAAGAATATACAAGATTTATACAGTATAGATGTACACAGTATAGATGTACACAGTATAGATGTATACAGTATAGATGTATACAGTATAGATGCATAAAGTATAGATGCATAAAGTATAGATGCATAAAGTATAGATGTATACAGTATAGATGTATACAGTATAGATGTATAAAGTATAGATTTATAGAGTATAGATGTATACAGTATAGATGCATAAAGTATTGATTTATACAGTATAGATGTATACAGTATAGATTTATACAGTATAGATGTATAAAGTATAGATTTATACAGTATAGATGTATACAGTATAGATTTATACAGTAGATTTATACAGTATAGATGTATACAGTATAGATGTATACAGTATAGATTTATACAGTATAGATGTATAAAGTATAGATGTATACAGTATTGATGTATACAGTATAGATGTATACAGTATAGATGTATAAAGTATTGATTTATACAGTATAGATTTATACAGTATAGATGTATACAGTATAGATGTATACAGTATAGATGTATACAGTATAGATTTATACAGTAGATTTATACAGTAGATTTGTACATGCTATATTCCTAATTTCAATAGATTTTTCTTCAGATTTTCTTCTAACTTTATGCTCTTTTTTGTTCGCTTGACTAGACCGACTTCAGCACCAGATCATGCTCAGGCATTCAGCGCAAAGAAGGCCTTGGCACAGTGATATCTCTATTTGTTATCTGGTTTGGCCCTTTGTTTTGGTATGCACCAGAGGTGGTGTAGGGGGGACGTGGTTCTAAGAGTGGTGTAGGGGGGACGTGGTTCTAAGAGTGGTGTAGGGGGGACGTGGTTCTAAGAGTGGTGTAGGAGGGACGTGGTTCTAAGAGTGGTGTAGGAGGGACGTGGTTCTAAGAGTGGTGTAGGGGGGACGTGGTTCTAAGAGTGGTGTAGGGGGGACGTGGTTCTAAGAGTGGTGTAGGAGGGACGTGGTTCTAAGAGTGGTGTAGGAGGGACGTGGTTCTAAGAGTGGTGTAGGGGGGACGTGGTTCTAAGAGTGGTGTAGGAGGGACGTGGTTCTAAGAGTGGTGTAGGAGGGACGTGGTTCTAAGAGTGGTGTAGGGGGGACGTGGTTCTAAGAGTGGTGTAGGGGGGACGTGGTTCTAAGAGTGGTGTAGGGGGGACGTGGTTCTAAGAGTTATTTCAGGTGCAGCTTGCATTGTTCTCTGCAGGGTAAAAACGGTCAGCTGGAAGCCCAAGCTAAACACAGCCAAGCACGTAGCCTCTCATTAATTTAGCTTTTAATGTTCCTCAATGGGCAGGTGAAAGATCACAGACTCAGGGCTTCTGTTTTAATGTCAGCAAGGGATATTTTGATTACTACCCTACGAGCAGGTGGAGACATTTAATCAGTCCGTGCTCGTAAGTAAATTCAGATAAGAATGAAGATGTCTTCACTTGTCTTCATGTGCTACGCCATCATCATCCTCATCATCATCCTCATCATCATCCTCATCATCATCCTCCATCATCATCATCCTCATCATCATCCTCATCATCATCCTCCATCATCCTCATCATCATCCTCATCCTCATCATCATCGCCCAGTGTGTGTTTCCCAGCGCAATGCAGTCTTTTTTCAACACATTGCTTGAAGTGACCTCAGAAGGACGTTGGTCTAGGAATGTTGGGCTTGGTTGACATTCAAGAACTCAGTGTCTCAAAACATCCCGTTTGGGAATGTTGAAACAGACAGAAATTGCATATCGATTTGATGAGAGCTTTCCCCTCAAAGACAACAAATGCGAATGCCAGTAGTGTTCATTTTGTTTTGGGTGGCGCGCAGGCAGCTAACAGCGCTTTGTGATCCGTCAGGACATCAGCCACTTCACATTGGGGGTGCCGGTACCCGGATAAAAGAAAGGAGCAGTCATCTCTTTATACTGGGATAAATGAGAGAGAGGAGCAGTCACCTCTTTATACTGGGATAAAGGAGAGAGAGGAGCAGTCTTCTCTTTGTACTGGGATAAAGGAGAGAGAGGAGCAGTCACCTCTTTATACTGGGATAAAGGAGAGAGAGGAGCAGTCTTCTCTTTGTACTGGTATAAAGGAGAGAGGGGAGCAGTCATCTCTTTATACTGGGATAAATGAGAGAGAGGAGCAGTCACCTCTTTATACTGGGATAAAGGAGAGAGCGGAGCAGTCTTCTCTTTGTACTGGGATAAAGGAGAGAGGGGAGCAGTAATCTCTTTATACTGGGATAAAGGAAAGGGGGAGCAGTCATCTCTTTATACTGGGATAAACTAGAGAGAGGAGCAGTCACCTCTTTATACTGGGATAAAGGAGCGAGGGGAGCAGTCGTCTCTTTATACTGGGATAAAGGAGCGAGGGGAGCAGTCGTCTCTTTATACTGGGATAAAGGAGAGAGAGGAGCAGTCATCTCTTTATACTGGGATAAAGGAGAGAGGAGCAGTCATCTCTTTATACTGGGATAAAGGAGAGAGAGGAGCAGTTATCATTATACTGGGATAAAGGAGAGAGAGGAGCAGTCATCTCTTTATACTGGGATAAAGGAGAGAGGAGCAGTCATCTATTTATACTGGGATAAAGGAGAGAGGAGCAGTCATCCCTTTATACTGGGATAAAGGAGAGAGGAGCAGTCATCTCTTTATACTGGGATAAAGGAGAGGGGAGCAGTCATCTCTTTATACTGGTATAAAGGAGAAAGGGGAGCAGTCATATCTTTATACTGGGATAAAGGAGAGAGGAGCAGTCATCTCTTTATACTGGGATAAAGGAGAGAGAGGAGCAGTCATCTCTTTATACTGGGATAAAGGAGAGCGATCTCTTTATACTGGGATAAAGGAGCGGGGAGCAGTCATCTCGTTATACTGGGATAAAGGAGAGAGAGGAGCAGTCATCTCTTTATACTGGGATAAAGGAGAGAGAGAAGCAGTCATCTCTTTATACTGGGATAAAGGAGAGCGATCTCTTTATACTGGGATAAAGGAGCGGGGAGCAGTCATCTCTTTATACTGGGATAAAGGAGAGAGAGGAGCAGTCATCTCTTTATACTGGGATAAAGGAGAGAGAGGAGCAGTCATCTCTTTATACTGGGATAAAGGAGAGAGAGGAGCAGTCATCTCTTTATACTGGGATAAAGGAGATAGAGGAGCAGTCATCTCTTTATACTGGGATAAAGGAGAGCGATCTCTTTATACTAGGATAAAGGAGCGGGGAGCAGTCATCTCTTTATACTGGGATAAAGGAGAGAGAGGAGCAGTCATCTCTTTATACTGGGATAAAGGAGAGAGAGGAGCAGTCATCTCTTTATACTGGGATAAAGGAGAGAGGAGCAGTCATCTCTTTATACTGGGATAAAGGAGAGAGGGGAGCAGTCATCTCTTTATACTGGGATAAATGAGAGAGAGGAGCAGTCATCTCTTTATACTGGGATAAATGAGAGAGGGGAGCAGTCATCTCTTTATACTGGGATAAATGAGAGAGAGGAGCAGTCATCTCTTTGTACTGGGATAAAGGAGAGTGAGGAGCAGTCATATCTTTGTCCTGGGATAAAGGAGAGAGAGGAGCAGTCATATCTTTGTACTGGGATAAAGGAGAGAGGAGCAGTCATCTCTATATACTGGGATAAAGGAGAGAGAGGAGCAGTCATCTCTTTATACTGGGATAAAGGAGAGAGAGGAGCAGTCATCTCTTTATACTGGGATAAAGGAGCGAGGGGAGCAGTCGTCTCTTTATACTGGGATAAAGGAGAGAGAGGAGCAGTCATCTCTTTATACTGGGATAAAGGAGAGAGGGGAGCAGTCATCTCTTTGTACTGGGATAAAGGAGAGAGAGGAGCAGTCATCTCTTTATACTGGGATAAAGGAGAGAGGAGCAGTCATCTCTTTATACTGGGATAAAGGAGAGAGAGGAGCAGTCATCTCTTTATACTGGGATAAAGGAGAGAGAGGAGCAGTCATCTCTTTATACTGGGATAAAGGAGCGAGGGGAGCAGTCGTCTCTTTATACTGGGATAAAGGAGAGAGAGGAGCAGTCATCTCTTTATACTGGGATAAAGGAGAGAGGGGAGCAGTCATCTCTTTGTACTGGGATAAAGGAGAGAGAGGAGCAGTCATCTCTTTATACTGGGATAAAGGAGAGAGGAGCAGTCATCTCTTTATACTGGGATAAAGGAGAGAGAGGAGCAGTCATCATTATACTGGGATAAAGGAGAGGGGAGCAGTCATCTCTTTATACTGGGATAAAGGAGAGGGGAGCAGTCATATCTTTATACTGGGATAAAGGAGAGAGGAGCAGTCATCTCTTTATACTGGGATAAAGGAGAGAGAGGAGCAGTCATCTCTTTATACTGGGATAAAGGAGCGAGGGGAGCAGTCGTCTCTTTATACTGGGATAAAGGAGAGAGAGGAGCAGTCATCTCTTTATACTGGGATAAAGGAGAGAGGGGAGCAGTCATCTCTTTGTACTGGGATAAAGGAGAGAGAGGAGCAGTCATCTCTTTATACTGGGATAAAGGAGAGAGGAGCAGTCATCTCTTTATACTGGGATAAAGGAGAGAGAGGAGCAGTCACCTCTTTATACTGGGATAAAGGAGAGAGGGGAGCAGTCATCTCTTTATACTGGGATAAAGGAGAGGGGAGCAGTCATATCTTTATACTGGGATAAAGGAGAGAGGAGCAGTCATCTCTTTATACTGGGATAAAGGAGATAGAGGAGCAGTCATCTCTTTATACTGGGATAAAGGAGATAGAGGAGCAGTCATCTCTTTATACTGGGATAAAGGAGAGCGATCTCTTTATACTGGGATAAAGGAGCGGGGAGCAGTCATCTCTTTATACTGGGATAAAGGAGAGAGAGGAGCAGTCATCTCTTTATACTGGGATAAAGGAGAGAGAGGAGCAGTCATCTCTTTATACTGGGATAAAGGAGAGAGGAGCAGTCATCTCTTTATACTGGGATAAATGAGAGAGGTGAGCAGTCATCTCTTTATACTGGGATAAATGAGAGAGAGGAGCAGTCATCTCTTTGTACTGGGATAAAGGAGAGAGAGGAGCAGTCATCTCTTTATACTGGGATAAAGGAGAGAGAGGAGCAGTCATATCTTTGTACTGGGATAAATGAGAGAGGAGCAGTCATCTCTATATACTGGGATAAAGGAGAGAGGAGCAGTCATCCCTTTATACTGGGAGAAATGAGAGAGGAGCAGTCATCTCTTTATACTGGTATAAAGGAGGGGGGAGCAGTCATCTCTTTATACTGGGATAAAGGAGAGGGGAGCAGTCATCTCTTTATACTGGG
This sequence comes from Oncorhynchus mykiss, assembly GCF_013265735.2. Classification (NCBI taxonomy): domain Eukaryota; kingdom Metazoa; phylum Chordata; class Actinopteri; order Salmoniformes; family Salmonidae; genus Oncorhynchus; species Oncorhynchus mykiss. The sequence continues at coordinate 64,796,535 of NC_048582.1, forward strand.
ATAAAGGAGAGGGGAGCAGTCATATCTTTATACTAGGATAAAGGAGAGAGGAGCAGTCATCTCTTTATACTGGGATAAAGGAGATAGAGGAGCAGTCATCTCTTTATACTGGGATAAAGGAGAGCGATCTCTTTATACTGGGATAAAGGAGAGGGGAGCAGTCATCTCTTTATACTGGGATAAAGGAGAGAGAGGAGCAGTCATCTCTTTATACTGGGATAAATGAGAGAGAGGAGCAGTCATCTCTTTATACTGGGATAAATGAGAGAGGGGAGCAGTCATCTCTTTATACTGGGATAAATGAGAGAGAGGAGCAGTCATCTCTTTGTACTGGGATAAAGGAGAGAGAGGAGCAGTCATCTCTTTATACTGGGATAAAGGAGAGAGAGGAGCAGTCATCTCTTTGTACTGGGATAAAGGAGAGAGAGGAGCAGTCATCTCTTTGTACTGGGATAAAGGAGAGAGAGGAGCAGTCATCTCTTTATACTGGGATAAAGGAGAGAGAGGAGCAGTCATATCTTTGTACTGGGATATAGGAGAGATGAGCAGTCATCTCTATATACTGGTTATAAAGGAGAGAGAGGAGCAGTCATCCCTTTATACTGGGATAAATGAGAGAGGAGCAGTCATCTCTTTATACTGGGATAAATGAGAGAGAGGAGCAGTCATCTCTTTATACTGGGATAAATGAGAGAGGGGAGCAGTCATCTCTTTATACTGGGATAAAGGAGAGAGGAGCAGTCATCTCTTTATACTGGGATAAAGGAGAGGGGAGCAGTCATCTCTTTATACTGGGATAAAGGAGAGAGGAGCAGTCACCTCTTTATACTGGGATAAAGGAGAGAGAGGAGCAGTCATCTCTTTATACTGGGATAAAGGAGAAAGGGGAGCAGTCATATCTTTATACTGGGATAAAGGAGAGAGGGGAGCAGTCATCTCTTTATACTGGGATAAAGGAGAGAGGAGCAGTCACCTCTTTATACTGGGATAAAGGAGAGAGGGGAGCAGTCATCTCTTTATACTGGGATAAAGGAGAGAGGAGCAGTCATCTCTTTATACTGGGATAAAGGAGAGCGATCTCTTTATACTGGGATAAAGGAGCGGGGAGCAGTCATCTCTTTATACTGGGATAAAGGAGAGAGGGGAGCAGTCATCTCGTTGTTCTGGGATAAAGGAGAGAGAGGAGCAGTCATCTCTTTATACTGGGATAAAGGAGAGAGGAGCAGTCACCTCTTTATACTGGGATAAAGGAGAGAGGGGAGCAGTCATCTCTTTGTTATGGGATAAAGGAGAGGGGAGCAGTCACCTCTTTATACTGGGATAAAGGAGATAGAGGAGCAGTCATCTCTTTATACTGGGATAAAGGAGAGCGATCTCTTTATACTAGGATAAAGGAGCGGGGAGCAGTCATCTCTTTATACTGGGATAAAGGAGAGAGAGGAGCAGTCATCTCTTTATACTGGGATAAAGGAGAGAGAGGAGCAGTCATCTCTTTATACTGGGATAAAGGAGAGAGGAGCAGTCATCTCTTTATACTGGGATAAAGGAGAGAGGGGAGCAGTCGTCTCTTTATACTGGGATAAAGGAGAGAGAGGAGCAGTCACCTCTTTATACTGGGATAAAGGAGAGAGGGGAGCAGTCATCTCTTTGTTCTGGGATAAAGGAGAGGGGAGCAGTCATCTCTTTATACTGGGATAAATGAGAGAGAGGAGCAGTCATCTCTTTATACTGGGATAAATGAGAGAGGGGAGCAGTCATCTCTTTATACTGGGATAAATGAGAGAGAGGAGCAGTCATCTCTTTGTACTGGGATAAAGGAGAGTGAGGAGCAGTCATATCTTTGTCCTGGGATAAAGGAGAGAGAGGAGCAGTCATATCTTTGTACTGGGATAAAGGAGAGAGGAGCAGTCATCTCTATATACTGGGATAAAGGAGAGAGGAGCAGTCATCCCTTTATACTGGGATAAATGAGAGAGGAGCAGTCATCTCTTTATACTGGTATAAAGGTGGGGGGAGCAGTCATCTCTTTATACTGGGATAAAGGAGAGGGGAGCAGTCATCTCTTTATACTGGGATAAAGGAGAGCGATCTCTTTATACTGGGATAAAGGAGCGGGGAGCAGTCATCTCTTTATACTGGGATAAAGGAGAGAGAGGAGCAGTCATCTCTTTATACTGGGATAAAGGAGAGAGAGAAGCAGTCATCTCTTTATACTGGGATAAAGGAGAGCGATCTCTTTATACTGGGATAAAGGAGAGAGAGGAGCAGTCATCTCTTTATACTGGGATAAAGGAGAGAGAGGAGCAGTCATCTCTTTATACTGGGATAAAGGAGAGAGAGGAGCAGTCATCTCTTTATACTGGGATAAAGGAGAGGGGAGCAGTCATCTCTTTATACTGGGATAAAGGAGCGAGGGGAGCAGTCGTCTCTTTATACTGGGATAAAGGAGAGAGAGGAGCAGTCATCTCTTTATACTGGGATAAAGGAGAGAGGGGAGCAGTCATCTCTTTATACTGGGATAAAGGAGAGAGGAGCAGTCATCTCTTTATACTGGGATAAAGGAGAGAGAGGAGCAGTCACCTCTTTATACTGGAATAAAGGAGAGAGGGGAGCAGTCATCTCTTTATACTGGGATAAAGGAGAGGGGAGCAGTCATATCTTTATACTGGGATAAAGGAGAGAGGAGCAGTCATCTCTTTATACTGGGATAAAGGAGATAGAGGAGCAGTCATCTCTTTATACTGGGATAAAGGAGATAGAGGAGCAGTCATCTCTTTATACTGGGATAAAGGAGAGCGATCTCTTTATACTGGGATAAAGGAGCGGGGAGCAGTCATCTCTTTATACTGGGATAAAGGAGAGAGAGGAGCAGTCATCTCTTTATACTGGGATAAAGGAGAGAGAGGAGCAGTCATCTCTTTATACTGGGATAAAGGAGAGAGGAGCAGTCATCTCTTTATACTGGGATAAATGAGAGAGGTGAGCAGTCATCTCTTTATACTGGGATAAATGAGAGAGAGGAGCAGTCATCTCTTTGTACTGGGATAAAGGAGAGAGAGGAGCAGTCATCTCTTTATACTGGGATAAAGGAGAGAGAGGAGCAGTCATATCTTTGTACTGGGATAAATGAGAGAGGAGCAGTCATCTCTATATACTGGGATAAAGGAGAGAGGAGCAGTCATCCCTTTATACTGGGATAAATGAGAGAGGAGCAGTCATCTCTTTATACTGGTATAAAGGAGGGGGAGCAGTCATCTCTTTATACTGGGATAAAGGAGAGGGGAGCAGTCATCTCTTTATACTGGGATAAAGGAGAGGGGAGCAGTCATATCTTTATACTAGGATAAAGGAGAGAGGAGCAGTCATCTCTTTATACTGGGATAAAGGAGATAGAGGAGCAGTCATCTCTTTATACTGGGATAAAGGAGAGCGATCTCTTTATACTGGGATAAAGGAGCGGGGAGCAGTCATCTCTTTATACTGGGATAAAGGAGAGAGAGGAGCAGTCATCTCTTTATACTGGGATAAATGAGAGAGAGGAGCAGTCATCTCTTTATACTGGGATAAATGAGAGAGGGGAGCAGTCATCTCTTTATACTGGGATAAATGAGAGAGAGGAGCAGTCATCTCTTTGTACTGGGATAAAGGAGAGAGAGGAGCAGTCATCTCTTTATACTGGGATAAAGGAGAGAGAGGAGCAGTCATCTCTTTGTACTGGGATAAAGGAGAGAGAGGAGCAGTCATCTCTTTATACTGGGATAAAGGAGAGAGAGGAGCAGTCATATCTTTGTACTGGGATATAGGAGAGAGGAGCAGTCATCTCTATATACTGGGATAAAGGAGAGAGAGGAGCAGTCATCCCTTTATACTGGGATAAATGAGAGAGGAGCAGTCATCTCTTTATACTGGGATAAATGAGAGAGAGGAGCAGTCATCTCTTTATACTGGGATAAATGAGAGAGGGGAGCAGTCATCTCTTTATACTGGGATAAAGGAGAGAGGAGCAGTCATCTCTTTATACTGGGATAAAGGACAGGGGAGCAGTCATCTCTTTATACTGGGATAAAGGAGAGAGGAGCAGTCACCTCTTTATACTGGGATAAAGGAGAGAGAGGAGCAGTCATCTCTTTATACTGGGATAAAGGAGAAAGGGGAGCAGTCATATCTTTATACTGGGATAAAGGAGAGAGGGGAGCAGTCATCTCTTTATACTGGGATAAAGGAGAGAGGAGCAGTCACCTCTTTATACTGGGATAAAGGAGAGAGGGGAGCAGTCATCTCTTTATACTGGGATAAAGGAGAGAGGAGCAGTCATCTCTTTATACTGGGATAAAGGAGAGCGATCTCTTTATACTGGGATAAAGGAGCGGGGAGCAGTCATCTCTTTATACTGGGATAAAGGAGAGAGGGGAGCAGTCATCTCGTTGTTCTGGGATAAAGGAGAGAGAGGAGCAGTCACCTCTTTATACTGGGATAAAGGAGAGAGGAGCAGTCACCTCTTTATACTGGGATAAAGGAGAGAGGGGAGCAGTCATATCTTTATACTGGGATAAAGGAGAGAGGGGAGCAGTCATCTCTTTATACTGGGATAAAGGAGAGAGGAGCAGTCACCTCTTTATACTGGGATAAAGGAGAGAGGGGAGCAGTCATCTCTTTATACTGGGATAAAGGAGAGAGGAGCAGTCATCTCTTTGTACTGGGATAAAGGAGATAGAGGAGCAGTCATCTCTTTATACTGGGATAAAGGAGAGCGATCTCTTTATACTGGGATAAAGGAGCGGGGAGCAGTCATCTCTTTATACTGGGATAAAGGAGAGAGGGGAGCAGTCATCTCGTTGTTCTGGGATAAAGGAGAGAGAGGAGCAGTCATCTCTTTATACTGGGATAAAGGAGAGAGGAGCAGTCACCTCTTTATACTGGGATAAAGGAGAGAGGGGAGCAGTCATCTCTTTGTTATGGGATAAAGGAGAGGGGAGCAGTCATCTCTTTATACTGGGAAAAAGGAGAGGGGAGCAGTCATCTCTTTGTTCTAGGATAAAGGAGAGGGGAGCAGTCATCTCTTTGTTCTGGGATAAAGGAGAGGGGAGCAGTCATCTCTTTGTTCTGGGATAAAGGAGAGGGGAGCAGTCATCTCTTTATACTGGGATAAAGGAGAGAGGGGAGCAGTCATCTCTTTGTTCTGGGATAAAGGAGAGGGGAGCAGTCGTCCCACCGATAGCCTAATCCATTAATAAATATTAAAGTGAAGTAGGGTAACTATTAAATTACAGTTGACCCCTTGTCCTGTTACTACTGTTTCTTACTGTTTTCATTTGGTCTAGGACCACTGCAGTTTTAGGGTGTTACTGTACCAGATAGAGCCCCCTGCAGAACTAACTCCTGGCAGAGAGAACCCCCCGCAGAACTAACTCCTGGCAGAGAGAGAACCCTGCAGAACTAACTCATGGCAGAGAGAGAACCCTGCAGAACTAACTCATGGCATAGAGAGCCCCCTGCAGTACTAACTCATGGCAGAGAGATAACCCTGCAGAACTAACTCATGGCAGAGAGAGAACCCTGCAGAACTAACTCATGGCAGAGAGAGCCCCCTGCAGAACTAACTCATGGCAGAGAGAGAACCTGCTGAACTAACTCAAGGCAGAGAGAGCCCCCTGCAGAACTAACTCATGGCAGAGAGAGCCCCCTGCAGAACTAACTCATGGCAGAGAGAGCCCCCTGCAGAACTAACTCATGGCAGAGAGAGCCCCCTGCAGTACTAACTCATGGCAGAGAGATAACCCTGCAGAACTAACTCATGGCAGAGAGAGAACCCTGCAGAACTAACTCATGGCAGAGAGAGCCCCCCGCAGAACTAACTCATGGCAGAGAGAGCCCCCTGCAGAACTAACTCATGGCAGAGAGACCCCCCTGCAGAACTAACTCATGGCAGAGAGAGCCCCCTGCAGAACTAACTCATGGCAGAGAGAGCCCCCCGCAGAACTAACTCATGGCAGAGAGAGAACCTGCTGAACTAACTCAAGGCTCACACACTTCCAACTGGCTCTGCACTCTGAATAAAATGTCAGATTAGAAAGAAAACAAGTTCAGATAGGCCTGGTCTCTCGCTGGGCCATGTGTGAGACAGGGAGAGGCGGCCTGGTCTGTCGCTGGGCCATGTGTGAGACATGGAGAGGCGGCCTGGTCTGTCGTTGGACTATGTGGAAGACGAAGAGAGAGAGAGTTTTGCTGTCTGGCTCACAGTACAAAGCCTTCAGAGTCAATGACTCCGATTAATCTTTTACCAGCCAGCGCAACCAATATATCACTGAAGAATACCCATGTGTCCTCCTGGCCAGTGTGAAATGCAGAGTTATAACAGCAGTGTGCTAGGAGAGAAAAACATCTCCCACTGATGGCTTTTTGTTTGACTTAACGTCTCACTGGGAGCGCAACGCGGAGACACAGATACATTTTATGTGGTTGGAAGAAAGACACAGTTGGTTGGAAGAAAGACACGTGTAGAAGGATGTGTTCAACCCATCTGTGGCTGAAAACAATGATGCCAGCCAACATATTTAGTGTGTGTGTGTGTGTGTGTGTGTGTGTGTGTGTGTGTGTTGTTCAGTCAATTATCTTTATTATTCTTCATACAGTGCCTTGCGAAAGTATTCGGCCCCCTTGAACTTTGCGACCTTTTGCCACATTTCAGGCTTCAAACATAAAGATATAAAACTGTATTTTTTTGTGAAGAATCAACAACAAGTGGGACACAATCATGAAGTGGAATGACATTTATTGGATATTTCAAACTTTTTTAACAACTCAAAAACTGAAAAATTGGGCGTGCAAAATTATTCAGCCCCTTTACTTTCAGTGCAGCAAACTCTCTCCAGAAGTTCAGTGAGGATCTCTGAATGATCCAATGTTGACCTAAATTACTAATGATGATAAATACAATCCACCTGTGTGTAATCAAGTCTCCGTATAAATGCACCTGCACTGTGATAGTCTCAGAGGTCCGTCAAAAGCGCAGAGAGCATCATTAAGAACAAGGAACACACCAGGCAGGTCCGAGATACTGTTGTGAAGAAGTTTAAAGCCGGATTTGGATACAAAAAGATTTCCCAAGCTTTAAACATCCCAAGGAGCACTGTGCAAGCAATAATATTGAAATGGAAGGAGTATCAGACCACTGCAAATCTACCAAGACCTGGCCGTCCCTCTAAACTTTCAGCTCATACAAGGAGAAGACTGATCAGAGATGCTGCCAAGAGGCCCATGATCACTCTGGATGAACTGCAGAGATCTACAGCTGAGGTGGGAGACTCTGTCCATAGGACAACAATCAGTCGTATATTGCACAAATCTGGCCTTTTATGGAAGAGTGGCAAGAAGAAAGCCATTTCTTAAAGATATCCATAAAAAGTGTCGTTTAAAGTTTGCCACAAGCCACCTGGGAGACACACCAAACATGTGGAAGAAGGTGCTCTGGTCAGATGAAACCAAAATTGGCAACAATGCAAAACGTTATGTTTGGCGTAAAAGCAACACAGCTCATCACCCTGAACACACCATCCCCACTGTCAAACATGGTGGTGGCAGCATCATGGTTTGGGCCTGCTTTTCTTCAGCAGGGACATGGAAGATGGTTAAAATTGATGGGAAGATGGATGGAGCCAAATACAGGACCATTCTGGAAGAAAACCTGATGGAGTCTGCAAAAGACCTGAGACTGGGACGGAGATTTGTCTTCCAACAAGACAATGATCCAAAACATAAAGCAAAATCTACAATGGAATGGTTCAAAAATAAACATATCCAGGTGTTAGAATGGCCAAGTAAAAGTCCAGACCTGAATCCAATCGAGAATCTGTTGAAAGAACTGAAAACTGCTGTTCACAATTGCTCTCCATCCAACCTCACTGAGCTCGAGCTGTTTTGCAAGGAGGAATGGGAAAAAATGTCAGTCTCTCGATGTGCAAAACTGATAGAGACATACCCCAAGCGACTTACAGCTGTAATCGCAGCAAAAGGTGGCGCTACAAAGTATTAACTTAAGGGGGCTGAATAATTTTGCACGCCATATTTTTCAGTTTTTGATTTGTTAAAAAAGTTTGAAATATCCAATAAATGTCGTTCCACTTCATGATTGTGTAATAATAATTGTTGTTGATTCTTCACAAAAAAATACAGTTTTATATCTTTATGTTTGAAGCCTGAAATGTGGCAAAAGGTCGCAAAGTTCAAGGGGGCCGAATACTTTCGCAAGGCACTGTATATCTTTGAGGCGTTCCCTCTAAACTGTTTCTATACCCAGGTCACGTCCATGTGTATTTCAACCCCCAGTCATAATGATGATGAACCACTGACGTGGCTCATTCAGGGTCAGTCATCTCCCCCACAGGAGACTCTTTGTAGTACAGTAGTTATTGCTATAACAGAAGAGTCTGGACATTGTATAAATGATCTGAAACTGAATTTAACAAAGCTGTTGTCTGTGGGAGGATAGACTCAATAGAGTTAGATCATACAACAGAAAGGCCGTGGTTTTGTATTTCGGACATTTTCTCTTTTCTTTTCTGTTTTTTTTGGTATGACTTTCGTAGAAAGGAATGTCATAATGTCTGTGCTCGGTGACACAACAGCTGGAGTACAAAGAATGTATTTGCAGATGTCATGCCGTGGCCCTCAGAGAGCTGTAGAAGGAGGAACTATGTCCGGAAGAACGGCCATTGTATCAGTGTAGTGGTGATCCTAGGGACGTATGGACCAGAATATAAACCTGAGAGACATTAGCTGGGGAAGTCAAGCTGATTTCCACTGCTCTGACAATAAACAGACATGAAGTGTGATGGAGTTGTGCCTGTTTCGTGTTCCGTCCATTTTGTCTTTGAACTTGCAAAGCCTCAACCCTCTTCAGGCTGATGCGGTCTTGTTCATGGGAAATTATATGACTGAATTTTCCTCTGCTGCTATGACATTTTTGTAAAGGGGCTACTCAACCAAGTTTCAGTTGCTTGATAATAAATAAAATAGACAAATAAGGTGGATAAAACAAGAGTTGTTCTTTCACCAGCTCTTCTTTCTTGTTTGCTTGTCATGGTGTTTTAACAGGGACTCGGAATGTTAAATAAAGTCTGAGGCTCTTCATTTTAATGGCACGTAACATCCCACTCACTGCTGAGATGACTACTTAATGGACCAGATGCAAATAGCTTGTGGCTTCCAGTGCATTTACCTCAGTACCTGGAAAACAGAACATCAACTGTTGGATGGGATTCCTTTCATGGGCTATGGTTGACACCCCCACCCCACACACACACACTCCGTTCCATATCAAGACACCCCCCCCCCCCCCCCCCCTGTGTGCAAATGCATTTCCGAGAAATGAAGTCGGCTTCATTAGGAGCACCAGGTTCTGCATCTCAAATTACACCCTATTCCCTACATAGGGCACTACTTTTAGACCGCAGTCCTATGGGCCCTGGTTCAAAATGGGTGGCACTATATAGGAAATAGGGTTTCCATTTGGAACGCAGCCTGTTCCTGGGTTCAGTCGCCACTTTGACATGGAGCCTGTGAGGCTGTGACGTCAGTTCTGTCTGATCGGCGGGGGCTGCTGAACCCTTCACCCCCAGGGCCGTCACTTCACTCCCACTTTAAAAAAAAACCCACCGTCTGTTTCTCAGCTGCACATCGCTTAACCCACAACCCTCCTCCTCCTCCTGCTCACTCCACACTTTTTGACATTCTGAAAGCAGTTCAAGGGTATTCTTTGCCCCGAAAAGAGGGAAAATATAATAAACGAAACGGCTTCCAAGAGAAACATTTGTGTCTGCCTTTAGTCTCTGTCAATGCCATGTTCCTGACATTGTTTCCTTGAGCCGGTGATGCCTAAACTCTTGAGACCTTCTGGCAGTCGTGTAATTCCTGCGGTGAACTACTTTGAACTACTATAAAGGGAATATGGTGCCATTTGTAACGTTGCCAATATGGATCCTAATGGACCCTATCTGCCCTTCCTGTTCCATAGGAAAAGCTGCAGATCCAACCCCTTCTCCGTTTCAGTTTCCACCTCATTTTGTGGGCAGTGTGCACATAGTCTGTTTCTCTTGAGAGCCATGTCTGCCTTCGGCGGCCTTTCTCAATAGCAAGGCTATGCTCACTGAGTCTGTACATAGTCAAAGCTTTCCTTAAGTTTGGGTCAGTCACAGTGGTCAGGTATTCTGTGTAAGGGTCTATGTGTAGCTGGTGCAGAGGAGTCAGGCGCAGGACAGCAGAGATGAGTAAATAAAGGTAACTTTCCTCAAAGTCATCAAAATACAAGATAAATCCAAGCACACTTTACGGACCACAAATACAACAAACAATCACTCACAAACAAACATGGGGTACAGAGGGTTAAATACTAAACAGGTAATTGGGTGAGTGAAACCAGGTGTGTAAGACAAAGACAAAACAAATG